>NC_135690.1:1923139-2154515 GCF_964276395.1 Gasterosteus aculeatus | reverse complement strand
CACTGTAACTACTCGCTTCCTTTGAAAAATCCATCGTTTTTGTTGTAAAGTGAGTGATCATGATTCATCACTATTGAGCCTGGGGCTTTTTTCCTTTGCAAAGCGACATCATAACGTGTCCTGCAACTTGGAAATCAATCCTTTCAGTTTCATTGGAGTGATACAACAGTTGATGATGTAAATAGTTCCTTACTAATTTCTAGTAAAGGACCACATATGTAAAATGTATAACACATCCAATTTTGGATTTCCTACAATTAGAAAAAGTAATCAAATTCAATACAGAAATTGTATCCAATGAATGCTTGATGTCCCGTTAAACCTCATCAGCCGTTCTTTACAGGCTGCAAAACCAAACCTAGTTCAAATGCAATTCATTTTCATTCCAACGTCCAACTGATTTCAACAGATTCCCTATGAATGGAGAATGTGCAGCCATGAAAATATGCCGTTAAAACCGTATTGTCAACCTTAAAGCTAAAGAAAATAGGACCCCCACGTGTTCCACAAATTCCATAAACAGTGGGAACTTTAGCATGGGCAAGTAAATTAGCGGCTAAATGAAATATATGAATGCTGTGTGTTTCAGTTGAACAGCTTTGTGTTTGTTTGGAACTGGTCTCTGGCTGGTTTGCACACCAATAGATGCTTTGTTAACTCAGCGCTCCCCTTCGACCCCCGAGTGCACAGAAAACAAAAACCCGTTGCACGTCCCATCAACGGACACACACACACACACACACACACACACACACACACACACACACACACACACACACACACACACACACACACATCCACCAGCATCTGGCACAACACGCACCCACCTTTGCACACAGGGGCCCCTAGAGAATGCTGTGGAAAGGTACGCAGCCAATGAAGATGTGTGAAAGCCAAACTGTGTTGACAGGAAACAGTTGAGTCACTTGTGGGATTGCGCAAGGACACGTCTTTCCAGGCGTCGTAAGAGCACCTGTGCTATTTTGAAAGCTTTGTTTATTAAATTACACACATGTGCTAACTCCTCACCTGCGAAAAGATGACGCGATTATTGAAACTTATAAAATGCACAAGCATTATTTTTCAGGCAAAATGAGTGTTCACGTGTGTGTGTAGGTGCCTGTGTGTGTGTGTGTGTGTGTGTGTTCTCACCCCTCCTCGATGGTGACCCCGTGCATGATGATGGAGTTGGTGACTTTGACCTTCTCTTTCACTGTGGTGGAGTTTCCGATGGTGGACCTCTTTATGGAGGTCTTGTCGGCTACCTGGCACTGTGCTCCGATGATGCTGTCTGGCCCCATCTGTCCGCCGAGCAAAGGCGTCATCACTCAAAACGTTAATACACTCACAGACCTCTCCAAAGATGACCGAGTGCAGACTCAAACTTTATAGTAGTGAACGGTGATATAGGACCAACAGTAGAACTGCCAATTAATAGGAAAATGCATTAAAACCAAATTATGAATGCATGAATTGCAATGCATGAGTTTTGAACTGTTTGATGGTAATTTGTTTCACGTACCTGACATCGCTCAGAAATGACAGCAGATGGGTGGACTGCTGGCTCCTCCAAAAGCTTTGAGGCCTAGTTGAGAGGCGACACAAGATTAAAAAACTGTCCAAATGACTTGTGAACGACCAACAAACAAAAGTACACAGCATTCAAACAAGCATGCGATTCTCCAACAGTGTAAAAATCACATGTGCAAGAGTGAGAAGGATGAGAGATGCAGAGGGGACCGTATTATTGATCATTGCGGATCAACATAAACTTCTAGAAACTCTATTTACACCCCCCCCCCGCCCCCCAAAAAAAGTACAAACAGTCCGATGCTCATGCACATGCAGTTTGTACCAAAGGCCGCGTGTTTAACAAATGTCCGACTCACCAGTCGGTTGGCTTCTATGTAAGCAGCTAAAGTGTTGACGCGGTAGCAAAGGCCCTGTCCATGATGTGGACGTAGCAGCGCAGCTTCCCTCCGTGGTACGCTTCGCTCATGTCGCCGCGGTGGTCGTTCCAGCAGGAGCGCTCCTGGGCCAGCTGGAGGAGAGGCTCGTCTCGTGAGCAGATGAGGAGCTCTGGACAATGAAAGAGAGGCGAGCGGAGTGTGTGTCAGGCGTTTTAATGATCTCACACACTGCTGCTGCTGCTTTGGGGCAATTTGCATGCGACTAGATTGGGCAGAGTTGTAATTCTATGCAAACTTCCAATGAGTTCGCTTTAATTCAGGGCGAAAGCCCAACATGTATATCCTCCATGAGAACCACAGGGATTCTAAATATGTTACACTGGAGCGGCTGTTGAGGGGTGTTTTGGGACATGTGCGTGCAAACACTGACCAGTAGAGTTGGTGGAGCCGTCGGCCAGTTTCTGGGTCTGATCGTCAGCGTCGTCTTTGCTTTTGGGGCAGTTGGTTGTTTTTGAAAACTGCTTCCGCACCAAATACGGCAACAGCTCACCCCGGATCGAAGAGATGGACCTAAATTACAAGAAGGGGAAAGATTAAATAAGGCTTGCACGGCCTGTTAAAGTCATTGGTATTAAACATTATCCATGTAGTCCAGGATCTCGAGTTTAATGAGTGAAGAATAAGCAATTTTATACTTCTGGTGCTTTGCATCTAAACAAAGGAAAGAAGATGCATTTGCAGTGATCACCTTGCAAATATCTGACTCCAAGATTTCTACATGTTTTCTCCATATCCCATCCTATTACTTTGCTGCCATTTGTGCCCAACATCTGATATGTAGATTATCTTTAAAGTGTGATAGTGTAATCCCGAAGACCTTTCACCAATTGCAAACAGGAAGCCAAATGCCTTTACTATTACTTTAACTATATTTTATTGGCACCGATTCAACAATTGGTTGTCGTTACTTAACGTACATCTGACTAAAAGTAGATCATGACAATGAGCACCGCGGCTTCAAAACGAGGACTTTGAGTCCCCCTCTGTGTAAACCAGGAGGCAACTTCCCCGTCCTCATTCACGGTGCTACACGCTCGGTGTTCCTCTTAACCAACCCCCCCCCCCCCCCCCCCCCCTCACTTGCCCACTCTTGCTGTCTTTTAAAAGGGAGATTAGAATTTCCATCTGAATGACGGGAGAAAAACAACAGTTACTCTGTCAATTTCTCTCCTTGTGAAAGAGACAGCAAGAGAGAGAGAGTTAACAGTAAGTCAGAGAAAAGAGCCAAGAAAAAAAAAAAAAAAAAAGAGTCACCTAACAAGAGTGATGATATACGGCGGCGGCAGAGGGTCCGTTAGGGATGTAATGATGTCAGATTTATATCTACATTACTGTGGCAAATTACCGTGTTTCAGAGCACCGGCGCTGAAAATATTCAGCAAGGGTGCGTAGATGGGAGTTGGGTGATTGGTGTTTGTTGGCTTTGGATCTAGTTGGGTATAATCTCGACGTACAATCTAGACACTAAAACTGGGCAATGACAGATTTCCACCATCCAGCCATTAGCCAAGCACCCACTTTCAATGGGACCATTTCCAAAAAAGTGTTAAGACACACACACACACACACACACACACACACACACACGGAGTCCCATCAGCACCCTGTTTTGAGAAGCTCGGCGCCTCGCTGGCCCTTCGCAGGCGGCCTTGTCTGGGACGCATCTGGATCAAGTCCAGTCGTTATCAAACTTGCTTGGTATTTTTGTCCGCAACCGAATGTCATACTGATAATGTACATAAAGATACGAGGCGTCTAGAGGGGGGGGGGCCGGGGAAGAGGTGGTCAGATCCGTTCATAACGATACAACTGTTGTTGGATCTCAGTTTAAAGAGTCTTTACTGTGCTTTCTTACAACGAGATAAAAAGAGCGTGCTGCATTTAGAACGAACGTATATTTTGGGCATTTTAATTGCAGAGGCTGTTATTCATGGTTTTTGTGGGGCATAAGCACCCTCTGGTTACCAGGGACTGACTTCCATCTCATTTTTAGTGCTGGGAAACAATTAAAAATCAGACCGAAGGTATTTTCCACTGCCGTGGCCTTTAAGTTTGATCTAGTTTGTCATAACAAAACCAGCTACATTATTACCGGCACCCTGTGAGCAGAAGCGAGCTAACATTAATGCCTCGGTTTTCTCTGAACAGGTTTTAGGTGCAAAACATTTTGATAGTAGCTCATATCACATCGGACCATTTTGGTTTTTCTCTTACTGATTGAACCGCGCTCGGTCTCCAGCGGGGCCACGACAGGACTTTACCTCGGGGGCTAAAGGCCTAACAGCCTTCCTCAGTGGCACGTAGTAAAACAAATTAACACCTTGCTAGAATACCCCGCTGACGGGTCCTTTCAAAGCCTGACGCACCATGGAACCACGTTAAACACGTACTATAGATTTAAGCAGCCAATGGGAATGTCTGTTGGACTGTGTGGGCTCCTACCAGGCGTGTGCTTGTGTTCTCAACCAGTACTGCTCATACCACACACACACATTTCATTTCTCCACTCTAGTCCGGAATAAGGGAAGAACTCACTTGTTGTCGGCGAGAAAGTCCACCACGGCTTTTTTCAGACAGTAAAGGTGAGCGTCCACGAGGCCCGTCTTGATGTGCATCCTGGGATGCCTGCAGGTAGAAGTCAGGAGAGGACAGTTACATCTAATTTGACTTCATTACAGATTCATCAGGTTTTGCTGCTCAGCAAAGAACTCCAGCACTAAAAAAAAGCATTGGGTCAAATTCTCAAATATAGTCGTAAATGTTCTGACTTGCACAAAATAAGTAGATGTAAAGACTCATGGCCCCCGAAACAAAAAAAGAAAAACTACTTCACGGCTACATATGCGCACACATGTCATGGACCTAAAAGGTGGTGGAGTAGCAGATTCTTCTGGACCGACTCAGTAAAAATAATTAAAACCACAACTGTTATATTTCAGTTTGGACATGGTAGTGAACTCTTTGTATATTATATATAGATATAATAAATCTATAATATCCGATTTCATTAGTTCTTTAATACATTTGTTCAAAGCAACAGCACATTACTGTTTTAATGAATACTTTAAGATGAGACACATTTAGGTAACAGGTCTGTGTTCACATTAACATCATCATGTTTGCCGTTTGCTCGTGAATATTTCCCTTTTTTAATCAGACATTTATAATGAAGGCTGAAAGAATACTTGCGTGCGTTTGTGCAGTCCCACCGCGCTGCATGCACGCACCAGTTTCACCACAACCATCACGGCCATGGCTGCTACTTGCTTTGATTCTTTCATTCATCGCCCTGTTTTTATGTTCCACGCTTGCTTCCCATTTACTGAATGCCCTTCCCATGTCCCCCTGCTTCGCACGTAGGACAGGGACATTTGATGGAAACCAGACAGCCTTTGGCTCACATAAAAGTCTGAGAATAGTGACATCTGTCTACTGTCCTCCGTCAGCGACCGTGGACGTCGCCCCACAAAGCTGCAGCCTCTGGGACAGCTTTATGTTGACCGGGGAGTGGGGGGACGGGGACGGGGACGGGCGACACATGCATGCAGACACAATGTCACCCAATCATGCATCCACTCATTCACACACGGAGGGACCGTGTGACATTTACGAAGCGAGAGCCAAAGAAAGCCATGTCGTCCTGCGGGTTCCAAATGAACACATCCGTGCTCACCCCTTCATCCCCTCCGACTGCCCTCTTCTTCCTCCGGCCTCCTAATCATTAGGTAGTAAAACCTGCGGGGGGGGGGGGGGGCATTGTTCCTGAAAAGATTATACCAGTGCTTTTACACGTTTTAGGCCATTTACTGCAACTCATATATATGCCTTCAATTACGGCTAACCGGTCTGCGAAGCATGCTGCGTGCGCCGAGTTAGATTATTAAAGTTGTGAAAGCAGATTGATTTGAAAAGTCTGCGCCTCATTCCCAACACAACAATAACCCAACGTTGACCGAATTGAAAGCATACGATGGTTCACCGTATAAAAGTTCAGACCTTCAGCACGACAATCCTACGGTTTTATAGTGCAATCAACTAAAACTAAATATGAGATTCCGTGTTATCTTGTTGTCAGCGCCCGAAAAACAAAACAACCGCCAATATTCTCTTTTCATTCAGTGTTCTGACGATAAAGATCGAAGGCGTCCCCTCAAATTTACTGGTGAGTGGAGAGTCCACGTTTTGTGATTCAGATCATTTGACTCAACCAATATCCAAATCATGCTCTGAATGGAACAAATCAAATGGTCGCGTGCACATTTATGCTTTTATGGCCTTTGTCAAATATATTTATTCAAACAGCATTGCACAGGTGTGTGTCTGCGTGAAGTGGGATTCATGGGAACGCCCAGCGTTTGACATCACTGCTAAAAAACAGGGAGTGGAATACAAAGGACGTCAACAGCTGGCCTCATACGCGCCGCTTAAAAAAAACAAGTCTCATTTATATGAAAAAAAACGACCAGCAAAAACAAAGTTAAGCTTAAGGTGTTGATGCACTCGTTTCAATTCACGGCTCTAAAAGTCTTGCGTGTGTTGCAGAGCAATTCCCCTCCAGAACAACAGGTGAAGTAACGTCTTTTGTTGAAGAGAGTCACGTCTTTGTGTGTGGCTGGTTTATTTATTTATCATGGACTTTATTGCCCCGTGCATCCACACTGCTGCTTTTCATCACAACTTTGTTCCCCTCGTTTGCCGAGCTCTACCTCCATGAATCCTCATAGTCCGCTAATGACGGCTTGTATGAGTGCTCATATTTACGCAGTTCTTCCGACAATTAATCTGATTCATTCTCTAAACATTCTTCGTTTTAATAATGGCGGTATTGCGCTATGAAACCGCGAGCGGCGAACAGCTGTTCGGGTAGCTGGTGGCCCTTTTCGGGGTCAATGAATTAATGTGTTCACTTGAAAAAGCAACACAGTCATATGCCGCGATATCAGCCAAATCTTTCTAAATACCGTGATATGGATTGTTTGCCACAGCTTGTTCGATTAGATTTCTGTTTAGATTGCTTTACTCATTACTCTCATCATCTTCAAACCGAACCTCAATTGTTTGTATCAAACAAATGGGATTTTCTTCAACTGTGGAAATTAAAAAGCACATATTCCATTTTTCAGGGTTGCGAGTCTTCTTCTAATGAAAACCGTGAGCGCGGGCCACACAGCACTTTATTAGTTTACACGTTTAGCAGCATCCAACAAACATCTTCCCAAACAAGGGTAAACATCTTGTTTTTGCAGCAACGCCATGTGACTTCTGTAGACCTCGCTGTCAGGTGGAGCAGGAATTTACGGTCTCTGCAGGCAAGGATGACTCAACACTTGGATTAATGATGGACTACTAAAGTACCACTAAAGTCCTCGGTGGGAGAGAGGAGTCACATCTCTCTCTCGCTCGCTCAAACGCACGCAGCATAATGTCTTATTTAGCTGAACTAAAACCCCAGAGAGGCCAATGACTCAGACACAGCAGAATGAGCAGTTATTTCTCTCATTAGTCGGGTTCCCACTACAGAGCCAGCAGGAATGAAGAGCGTACGACTTTTTCAGGCCATGAGACTTGCGATAAAATGTGTGCGATTCCCTTCAAACCCGTGCCAGTCTAAAAGAGGCTTCCGTAATTAAATATTTTAACCTGTGTTGTAGAGCGAAGAGCGCACGTGGACCTGCAGCAGTGGTGCAGTGACGCTTGATGACGGACTAGCAGTCTTGCATGTATGATCCCATTTACTATCAAATGGCACAACGTTAAAGATTGGATTTGCGTTACTTTGCATCACATTTGTGGTACCAGCATGCGTTGGTCTTTTCTGTTTAATAAATGGCGAATCCTCGATCATCTCAGGCCTAATGTTTAGAGGTTGCGTTGAAGAAAGGCTGAAGAAAATGAAAACCAGACTGACACATATGCCAGCGTTGGGATTTTGGGTTTGAAGGCTGCCAAATGATTCAGAGGTTCTGACATTTAAGAAAATGAAGAAAAAAAAAAAAAAAAAGACTATAACCAGCCAGCACGTTAACAAATATCCATAAAACAAATAATGCTGATGCACAACAGAACTCTTATACCAGTGTATAAATACAAGATAATAATTACTGACGTTCCCTTTATTGGCAGTGAATGTTGATGGGCCTTGTTACATTTACTAGCAGGTCAAATGAAGGGCTGCACAATCACATAGTTTACTCTGTGAAACAGTTATTGCATTCAAACTGTAATGGAAGTTATGGAGTTTTGGAAGCTGCAGCATGCGGTATTTGGGTTGATTGGGTGGGTTTTAGCCCGTCTGTCTAGTGCCATCATTGCAAACAGATGCACACAAACTCCAGGTCCAATATCTGAAAAGGTCAACGCAGCGGAGATATGCTTCTCAGAAGATGTGACGCAACCGTTGCCAACTTCCTCGTTTTGTTTGTTTTGAAAAAGGATTTGATCTTCAAAACAGAATAAATCACGAGCAACCACGTCACCGTGATCGTAAACACACATGAAGTAAAAGTATCGTATATAGTAAAGTATAGGGATTGAAATTCATCAACATCAACTTCAAATGGTTTTGCTTGAATCAAAATCCTTTTGACTTGGAAACAGCCAATGAACACACAGTGAGCTGTGATGTACGAGGAGAGTCCTTTTACACCCTTTAAGCAGTTTCCAGGTCAAACTTCATTCATCAAAAAACCGTAAAGCAGAGAAGAAAAAAAAAAAAAAGGATAAACAACGATACCTCAGGAAGTGCTGAAATAAAATGTATACATTTCGAACCAACATGAAGTAGAGATTTGTGAAATATAAATTATAAAGGAAGGCACCTGCAGGCTCCGTCATGATGTGCAGACGGAATGAACTTCCACCCAACGGTACTGATGTGCATAACAGGAAGTGGTCAAATGGAATTTATTCTCTTGTGTATTACTCTCTGCGATAAATACTCCATGTGACGAGCTTTGTCTTCCACGGTTGTGTGACGTGTGTATAAATAATCATAGTTTGTGTAAAAGTTCCAAGCCCTTCAATGGAAGCCGTAAACGTTTAGCCGTGTGCTCATGTTTCCACTGAACAGACGAAAACGCAACGAGTGTTTTCTCTCCATCAACGTCCAGTTTGAGGTCGCATTACGCGTTTCTGTTCGTATAAGCTTATATAATATGAGTGTGTGTGGCTGAAAATGTCTCTGTGCAGGGAGGCATGCACACAGCTGCTCTGGCCCCCCTGCTCATTGGGCAGAATTTACAGTTGGCTCCATGAAGTATTTACGAGCCCCAAAAACACCCGCTCTCACACATACATGCATTTTAGGACTCTGCAGCGAAAACCTACCTAGTGTACTCGTCCTGTAACAAAAATCCCAGCCACCCACCACAGAGCCTTCAGCCCAGAGCGCACTTACTCCGATTAGAAACCGAGACATCAGCCTTCTAAACTTGGCGAGGGGACGTCTATATCCAAACCCCTGATGGTTTAAGGCTCACAGAATTACCAAAGCAATATAACACTAGAGATGGATATCTCAATACCTGGACAGATTAAAAAACTATGAGGCAAGAGACAAAATGTGCTTCGGTATTCCGGAATAAGCTCTCTACAACTCTACATGCATTTTTGATGAGGACTTACTTCCTCATGATCGACTTCCTAATTGATAGGCCGTCCTCCAGATCTGCCTCGTTTGCCATGAACAGCAGCCGCTTTCCCGACTGATCCACTCCTACAAAGTCTCTCTGTTCGCCTGGGGGGAGAAATAGACAGTATTCAGTGTTCACGCAAAACAAACCAGGCTTAGAGTAAGGGACACATTTCGAGATTATTTTTGCAAAGATTGGTGGAGTTTAAGAAGAAGCTTGTTTACTTCCTTAATCATTTTCAAAAGCAGGTGGTCAACTGATCTTGTGTGATTACTTTCCATTACCTGTCTTTTTCTTGCCCTTCTGGCCCGGGACGGTCTCTGTGAAGTCATGGGCTTTGCTCATTAGCATGGCCAGCGTTGCATTGTGGGCCCTGAACAGATCGACCACCTCGTGCAGCGCCACGTCCGTTATCAGGTCGCAGCTCACCACCAGGACGTCCGTCTGAGGGGGGGGGGGGGGACAAGAGAGAGCACAGTGAGGCCGACATCCACACCGCTACATTTCCTCCACAGCGCAACACAGAGACGCGACGACGGAGCCGTAACAAAGGACCTCTCACGCGTTCCAATGGAGCCTTCCCACCTGTTGTGAATTTGCAGACATTTCCACTGTCCCCCCCGCACACAGGGACACATGTGGGAATACGGAAAATGTATAAGATACAATTTGAAGGGAGAGTCGTGTTTACAAAGTGAGGGCTCCCCCTGGTAGTCTGCACGCGCGCAGACTACACACGAATATGCGTGGCGACAGCGCTCCACATAAACACCTTCGGGACACGAGAGACTGGACTGAGCAGGATTATGAGAGAGACGGAGGAGAATGAAGACACCCCCTGCACTGCTTGAATACCAGCCAATCCGTTATCATTGGTTAAATGCAGCGTTTTTTCTGATATTGTGTTGCATTATACAAATCTTTGAATACGTCGGAATCATTTTCTGATCTGTACAGTAAAATTCCTGCAATGAATGCGAAAAAAAAAATCCAAACAATACTTGGCTGATGCTACAAATAACAAAAGGCCACAGTAACAAAGGCTTGAGCAGCAAACAGGAGACTTTTACACTATTGGAGCTACTTTTAAGTAAATGAATTACATTAGTGTATCAATACACAGCTTGTGAATTCTGTAGAAAAATTACTTTACCCTCAACGACAGGGATAAAAAAAAAAGAGACTTGAATCCTAATAACTGGCCTCTATGGACGTTACATGTCTGCAAGGGTGTGTGCGTGTGCGTGTCTACATGTGGGTGCGCCCACATTTGTCCGTCTTTGTGCGGTATCCATCCGTCTGTCCTGTGATGAAGGCTGTCAGCATAAGAACTAATCCCACCATTAGCACCAGCCGCGGCAACGACAGAGACATCTTTACTACGTCCGTGACGGAGGGAAGAAGGAAAGGAAAGAGTGAGGAGGGGGTGCTGGGGGAATACGGAAAAAATGAATGACTGAATGAATGAAGAATCAAATAAAGATACAGTGGAACACTGTAGGTCTTCGAAATTGGACAGGAAGTACTTTGAAACTTCAACCTGCTATAACGTCGCACTCGGCATGTGATTTAAAAGGAGTTGAAAGCGTTCAGGAAACTAGAAATCATCAAAGAATTCACCTGATTTTGCAAGAAGTGAACACCAAGGTGCAATGTGGCAGAGCTGAGCGGTCTGTGAGTGTGCGCGCGTGGGTCAGTGCTTGGGTCAGTGCGTGGATCAGTGGGGTCAGGGGTCGTGGAGTTGACCAGGCGGCAACTCTCGGCGTAACCTGGCGACCGGAAGCTGCCGCGGCGAAGCTGGAGGTGTCTGCAGGAGATCTACTGACACTGGAGCTCAGAGACCTTTCAACTCTCCCTCCAACACACACGCACTCACACATGCAAGCCTGCACACATGTTCTGAACCAGAGCACACAAGTATGCGCTCACACACACACACACACACACACACACACACACAAGCAAGCGCCTGCACAATGCACGTACACATGCAGCCACACATACAGGCGACGGCAGAGTGGAGTCAGCTGGGGAGACAGACACACTTTGGCCTTTCAACAGCCAGAATCTCTGGACAGGTCAGGACCACACACGCGCCGCTGCACAAAAACACACACACACACTCGTCCCAGTGGTCCAAAACTACCGCTTACACAATCTCCACCCAATTTAACAATACTAGGACACTCTATATCCATATTGATTGTGTCTATTTGGTTTTGGTTGTTTATAATAACTAGTACTTTCAAATCAACACCAAGTCTGCAGCTTTGTGCAGGCGGCAGTGGATTTCTTCTTGGTTCTGGGATGGCTGACGTTACCACACGTACAGAACAGGTGTAAATAAATGAACGGCACGGAACATTTTGGAAACATCTCTTTTCCGAGACGGCAGCCAGCAACCTCGCGCAGCCGCTCTCCTCGTTCCACGTCCTTGGCAAATATTAAAAGCAGTGCATTTGCACCAGCGTCTGATCCTTTGTGTCGAGCGGGCCGCTTTTAACATGAACCTCGTCTCTCGCTCGCCTTTCTCTCCTCACCTTTTGTCCTGGTCGGTCTTACCCGCTGACTAACACATGTCGACCGAAGGTGAGCCTTTGAATGCGGAGCACCAATGTATACATGCTTCCTTTAGCCTGCGCACACTCGATCGCTGCCAGGTGATTGAGCCTGAACGATAATACAAATGTCAAAGAGGCTTTGAGCAGACAAAGCAGAAAGTGCACGCCAAGTACTCCTTTCACTGCTCGGGCTTATTGCGAAAGACCTAAAAGTAATAATCTGGCACATCCCTCAACTTTGTGTGTAACCTTGCAGTTTGAAGAGGGAACAAAATAAAATACGCCGTTTGTAATCCCCCTTTTCAATAACGAAGAGGAATGACGTCCCGCGCTCCCCCACAGCGATTCCTGTAAGTATTTCGTTTGATGGGTTACACCAAATCCCCTCACGGGAGTGTGTCAGCGTGAAGAGATGAGTGACTGTGTGTGTCATTACTGTACTCATGCACCGGTTTGACAGTTTGAGTGATCTCCGTGCTGGGATTTGGCAAGCCGTGGTTACAGTTCCTCACTCATCGCCCTGCAGTGTGCGAGTGTGTGTAACTCAATGCCTCTAATCGAGCCCACTGCTCAACGGATTAGGGACCTGACTGTCCTCCATGAGAGCATGCTGCAGCTAGTCCTGTTTAAGTGTGTGTGCGCGTGTGTGTGCGGTTAGACTATCCATGCACCTCTCTGACAACCCTTGGGCAAGCGGAATAATAAATATCTGTACAGACTCATTCGAATGCCAGAGGAAAAAAAAGATTAAAGTCACTTGTCACAACAAATTTAGCATTTTAAGTGTTTGATAAATTCTTTTCCATTTTGCTGGGAAGACTGAAATGAGACGCTTGCTGCCTTCAAGTGTCGCCTAACGTGTCACGCTTCAGTCAGAATCAGGAAACATATTTCAGAGTTTGTAGACTTTTATTATTATTTTTTTGTGGTTGTCGTCGTTTTTGGGATCTTTCTGCAGAGAACTGTTTTAAATGACCCAAGTGAATAATTAGGGCCGGTTGTTTTAACGGGTTATGAATGCGTGAACGCCAACAATGATTTTATTGTGCGATAACAGCATTTCTTTTCTTTTTTATTGCATTAGGAATTAGAACACCGCCGCGCACATTATACGAGAAAATGCTCTTTTAAAAGAACATTTTCATCTTAAAGCGACCAGACGGCATAGTCGATAAAAGCAAAGCTATTTGTAACCCCTGCAAACCAGAAGCATCTTATCACTAAAAGCATGAAGTACTTCTAGCCCGAAGTACTACGAGCGTGAAGTACCACTTACACAGCGCAGATGCAGCCCACTAGCTACCCGAGCAACCAGTGGAGGAAGACATACGCAGACTACGTTGGATGCGGCGCGCGTCCGGGAGAATTGTTGACGAACCAACGCAAGAAGAATGAAGCGCCCTTAGAATGGCGCCGAATGAGGCGCGTACGAGCCCCCCCCCCCCAAACACACAGGGCCGTGAGGAGAAGACACGAGTTGTATGACAGCGTTACAAGGAGCACCGACTGCTCTCACTGTCGACACGCCGGCTCTCGTGGCCGTCTGAAGTACAACATCTGTTCCCTGTGAAAGGTGGAGAGGTTCTTCATCATCCGAAAACGTAAATGACTTGCGTTTCTTAGCAACTGGCCTGGTGCAGAGGAGTCAGAAAATGTGCATCACTTAAAGTCTTTTTTTCTTCTTTCCTTCAAAAGGAAATACAGTGTTTACAGACTGAAAAGTCATTTTTTTTGTGTTGGACCAATGAAAGTGACTAACAGGGACCTTTCCTACTGAACACATGCTGCATTACGCTGTTCCCTGATAAAAGACTAATGTTTCTTCTGTTACCTGTTCTATAAAAAAAAAAAATAATAATCTATATACGGTTAACTCGCTGTTGCTTTGAGAGTGCCTGTTATATTGTTCTGACAACACTTTAAAATAAAAGCGTGCAATACGTTTTTAATGGATTATTGAATTTTGCTGTTAATCACAAAACAATAATGTGATTAATCAAGTTCCATTTTTTTCATCTTTGCCCAACTCTAATAACAGTACAACATGCTATTGCCCGCTTTCTTTGTCATTGTTTTAGAGAGAATTGGAACTCGGTCTATATTATTAAGCCTTCATGGTTTAGTGCACATTGCACTGCGTGTAAGAGTCTGAAAGTACCCATAAAAGCTCGCCTATTGAGTGAGTCATTTCAAGCTCCTTTCCGATGAGATTATCCAATAGAGAAAGCATCCAAAAAGGTGCACTTTATTGAAGACTGCGCAGGTTGAATTCATTTTTCATTCTAAAAGAGCATCACCGCCGTTGAGGGTAGATTTTATTGGCCCCCCTTTTTATTTCCTCAACATTTAGTACAGCGTTCTGTAACCTCAACGATAGTCAACCGATACTAAACGAGGGCAATTGCTTTAAAAATCCGTCAACACAAAACCTCATACAAAGCAAAGACATCTTTGTGGTCTCGGGCGAGGGGGGGTCAGTCAGAACCATGGCATATAAAGAGCGATGCCATTTAGCCCAAAAAACCCAAACACAACTGCTGCACAGATGTGCATGACTACAGGATGTGCGCTGGGTAAACTGGCAGCACGGCGAGCTTGAGTCTTAACCATGACCTCATCTGCTTAGAGAGACTTGGATGAAGGATCAACGGGCCGGATACAGAGAGGGGGGGTCTGGAAAACGGGGTTGAGGAGGAGGGTGAGGGACGGGGGCGGGGGGGTCACGGATGCCATGTCGGCATGTGTAAACGCGTGTGTCCGTGCATGTTTGTGTGTATTTAAAAAAAAAATTTAAAAAAAGGTGAAATGAGGCACCTTAGCAGCCTTGACCGGTCGGGGGAGGGAGAGGCACGGATCAGCGGTCACCCAGCAGCACGCACAACGCCCACCTAAACCTCCCCCACATGCTTTGGCATTCTCCCCCCCCAAACTTCCCGCTCACATTTCTTCTTTTTTTTTTGAGGGGGCCGACATTGCAGAAGAAAACCGGCTAACAAAACAACGGCATTGTTGAGTGTGTAATAAAAGTGTTGGCTCTTCCCTTCCACCACACAATGCCGCATTACTCACTCGTTGCCCATTATTAACAACCTACGCCGTTTTTTCTGATCAAATTAAGATCGGAATGAGTAAACAACATATAATGAACTGCCATCTCCGTTGTCATTCATTCAAAATAGTCTGTTTTATTTTACCGCATTTCAACAAACACAACATGAATTTGTTGAAATGGGGAAATTCATCAGGACAAGTGGGGAAAACATGATGTTTGTCATTTTCATCCCGAACATTAGCTGAATAAAAAGAAAAAAGTACTGATTTTGAATTTGAAAAATGTCACCAATCTGTAACGTGAGGGGAAGAAATAAACTTTGAAAGACTAGTAAAGAGAGCTACGGTGCTACACTCTGTAGCGGTTATTGTCTATGTACACAAAGATACACACACCTTGATTTTCTGCTGGATGTGTCGGAGAGCGTCTGCAGTGCCCATGTCTCCGTCTTCCTGGATGCAAACCACATCCAGTTTCATCTTCACATCCTTCATCTTCGGGTCCGTGCTCATCATCTTTTGGACCTCTTTGGTGGTGATTACTATCACCTCTGGAAGCACAGGTCACAGTCTGTGTTACGCCTCAGTAGATAACCGCACAGCGCTACATGGTTGTTCCTCTTGCTTATAAACTTTGCATCATCCCACTTGAGCTGATCTTTTTCTCACTGAATATATATTTAGCTTTAAAGTACACATCTTCAGAAAAGGGTTAAGACCACTTCTCCCTTGTATTAATACATTTGGTGGTAACATGAATGGATTTGGAACATTGCAGATTCTGTGTGGTTTAATGTGCATTTTCTGTAACTGCTTTCGACCGGGCATTTCTGCACTTTAGCTGTGTCAGCCTAGTAAAAACCGATTCGCAGGGCTTTGGCTCGCGGGCTGCACACAGTAAACAGCCGGCCACACAGGACAATTATGTATAGAAAGCTAGTTTTATTTAGGGTAGCGAGGACCAACAGGCTTTTATAACAAACAGCCCTGTTTACTGGCAAGAACAGCATACTGCACCAAATCCCTTTATAAGCTCAGAGTTTCAGGACCTACAGCATGATGCAGCACAAGGGGCAAACAAACGGAGACAGGAAATGCCCACCTGACACCGGCTGATGATGTGATGACAAGCTGGTTAAATTATGACTGGAAAAAGCAGCAGCGTGGCAAACTTGTTTAATGGCCAGGGAAGTTCTTTTTTATGAAGTGTTTGACTTCAGTATCTTTTAACCCATTTTGTGATCTCATAATTTACAGTCCAAATGTTGAAGCAGAACATCAATCACAACAGATCAGTTATAGGCTGTAGCATTACATTTTGTTATTCCTTCATTGCTCTCGAACTTTAATAGCTATAATAAACGTGCAACATTTGCTAATCATTTAAATATTTAAAGAGGGGCAGCCGTTTTTACTCGGTGTTTTAAACCCGTAATTTGACCTATAAAATAGTTAAGAATCAGGAGCATGTATATCGGTGTTTCCCCAGCTTTGTTTCATTGTGTGCAGAGGCACGCTCCGTCTGCTGGTGCGCCCCCACGTATAACGGTAGGGAAAGCAGTGTATTTAATGAATCAAACAACATGAGTGATACTGTATGTAGATGTTATTTTTATAAATGTAATGAAAACAAACTTGCTGAAGTTTGTTTTTGCTAAAATAAGGGTTTCACATGTTTTGTTCCTCGTATGTGGTTCAACCAAGTCGATCAAACGTCCTATTCGCCAGCTCAAATTATCCCGATGATTGATGTCAGGCTATCTCAGTTCCTCAAAGGCTGATCCTCGCTCAAACAATTAATTAGGTTAATTCTAACCAGACGTCAATCATCAGTATATCAGGATAATTGCACGCGCGTCCTACTTCAAAAAAGAAGGAAGCGTCTATCACCGAAACCATAATTCTGGCATGCAGCGGTTTTCCCGATGTTCTCTGCATCGTCGACGCTCTACAAAAACGTAAAGTCTGTGAGACAGTCAATGCAACGTGTGGTGTTCACAATGTCAGGCTCGACAAGGTCTCGTTGTAAATAAATGAGTAACTTGGGCCGGTGTAGCAGTGATCGGGATATTAGAGGAAGTTGCTTTGGTAGAAGACGTGTTACCAACCCTCACCTTCAAAGCCCACCCTCTCCAGCAGGTTCAGCGGGTGCCACATGAGGGGCTTGTTGCCAACAGGCAGCATTGGCTTGGGAGTGTTGTACGTAAGATCCGGCATGCGAGAACCTCCACCAGCCGCCATCAGCACCGCCTGGAGCTCCATGATGTTTGCTGGGGATGGCTAAGAGCAGGCAAACGGATGGATTAACAGCCATACTTGTGTAAACTGTGATCAATATGTCAATCAATAATCACCAATTGCCCCTGGGAAACTTTTGATGGGGCAACTTTCTTGGTGACTTGGCGCTAAAGCTAAATTGCGATGGCACACTCAATGTGTTCTTTCTTTTTTCTCTACATTCACAATCAAAATACAAACATATGTGAGGCAATTTATTTATTTCATTATTTAATAATGCGATCGTATTTAGGACACAGTCATAACACATTTTGATACACTACTACAACAAACTGTTCACGGCACGTTGTACTGTGCAAGTACATGTTTTGCATCACAGGGCAATCGGTTTTCATCACAGCACCGACGGGGCGCACTTATCTACATACAACTAGCGGGACACTGGCAGCGTATTGTCAACGCATACTTCCATGTGTATCTACTAAAGGGTATTAACAAAGACTCGCTCGGGGGTCGAAAGGGATTGAGTCTAAATGTAACGTTACCTGTCAACGCTCCTTTCTGATCAGCGGCCGCTTGAGATGACAGCCGAGGTGAGACGCACGGAAAGTTGGCTGTTCCCACTGTTGTTAGCGCTTAGCTAACGATTAGCACAGGGCAGCAAACGATAACGATGCTGCCGCGACCGCTAACGAGCAGCTGGACACGTGCTTAGAGCAGCAAACCCTCCCTCGGATAAGCGTCGGTGGACGGCGAGTTAAATTAATCGTTCAGGTTTGAGGCAGAACTCACGTAACATGAGCTAGCAGCTAGCATCGCATGATGACACTTAGGTGGTTTCAGTGAAATGCGTCCGTGTAGAAAACTAGTTCCTCCGTGAGGTGGTTCCCGCATATTATAATAGCGACTTACTATTCGGCAGCAGGGAACATTTCTTTTTTATTAGTGTTAGTTAGTTCTAAGTTATTTAGTTATTCGATATATATCTATTAGTGTAATACTTTCTAGTGAACGTAAATGTGAACGTAAAATGCATTTTAGCATCAAAAGAATATGTATATAGATGGTGTTTCATCCGTGTAGCTTCTATTCACTTCCTTCCTTCACTACCCAAGAAGGTAACCATAACCACAACAAATACAACAGCAGTACTACTACTATGATTAATAATGCTAATTATATTCATAATAGTAGAAAATATGTGTTGACTCAACATAGTTATTGGCAACTTTTAGGCAAAGGTCGCTTTTATTCATCTTGTATACATTTTGATTAATCACGTTTGATTGAGCAGTTGTTGCAGCTGAATGAATACTATTAAAAGCCTTAAACACACATTCATTTGTCCTCTTGCCAATATTGTACAATCTATTCCTTAAGTACAGAACAGAGTGGTGTGAGCCGATTAGCGGCCAGAAGCCACCCGGCTCCCCCAGACTTCAAGCTTGCTCTGTGAATCGCTCCCAATTCACAGAGCTGAGACGTAACAGCGAATTGAGTCCGGGGAATGTGGCTTAGGTTTTGTTTGCTCTGGCCAGGAGATGAGCTTGACTGCTCGTTGGTGCTTGCGCAAAAGACAGAAGAACGAGTGAAAGAAAGTAGAAAGAAATAAAGAGAGGAGTCAAACAAGCAGCTCAGTCAGAATGCCAGAATAATTAAATTAAATAATAGAGGAAGGCTATTAAGCCGAGAGTGTTAAAATGTTGGAGAAAGAACAGAAAATAGAGTAAAAAAGGTTGTAAAAGACAGGTTCTTGGAAAAGGGCGTCTCTAAGTAATGAAAAGGAAGGAGTCAGAGGTGAGACAGGCCGGGGAAGGAGGGAAACAGCTGGGCGAGGAGTGATGAAAGGACAAGGAAAAAAGAAAGAAGTGTTTTCATTGTAAGATGTCAGTGGAAAGGTTTTGTGCTCATACTTCCCTCAGATTTAAGTCTTCCTTATTGCTAGTTAAGTAATACATTGATTAGACATGCTCAGCTTGAGTTCTTTTAGGAGAGAAGGCCTACTCACAAGTCAATGTGTCTTAATGGGCGTGCAGATATCTCTTTACCTGCAGTGCTGTCAGGGTGCAGGTGGATCCCTCTCTCTGTACAAAAACGGGATCTGTGACGCTCCAATAAATGTCAACCTAAAACCAACTAACACTCCTGGAGATTACTGCTTGTCAGGTTTACCTCCAAGAGCTGACGTGTGCAGGACATTCCACATAACGTAACTGGAGAACTGGGCCACAGTCTACCGGTGTCACAGAAAGCTCACATGCGAAGACGCAAACCCGTCTGCGAAAGATGCAAAAAGGTATTTTTTTTCTTTTTACGAGAAAGAAAAGGCCACTGCAGAACAAGCTTGGTGTTATCCTCTTTATGACGTCATATCATGCACGTGGCATGTTCACTATAAGAAGAGAATTGATCGTAATAAAGATTTTTTTTTCACGCTTTTCTGTAGGAAATTGAGACGAAAAAATTAAAAGTTGACATAGAGGGTGAGAGCCTTCCAAGGCAATTGACAATCCACTGAGCCGGTGTGTTTTGCATATCATCAAAGCGCAGCTAATGTCTCAATTGAAGACATCCGTCTCAGCAATGAGTGTTGGGGGGAGGAAGGGGTTGGGGGGGGGCCCGAATACAGACAGAAACACAGAAAGCCACATCTCTGGGATGGAAACAGATGGAGAAAAGCGCGAGAGCAGACGCAGAGACAAGTGTGCAGGTCTCATCAGAGAGTGACTTGAAATGGAGCCCTGAGATCGCCTCCACCCTCCTTGGCCCCCGCTGCAGCGTCTCCTAAATCATTCTCAATTCACTGAAACAAGCCAGTTGGATTAGCTTGGTTTAGATCATAAACAGTTGCAGCACAGACCACCCAGGGAGGGAGAGAGCACGGCCAAGGCGAGAGTCTGCGTGTGTGTGTGTGTGTGTGTCTTTGTGAGTGTGCGAAGCCTCTCTTTGAGTTTAGAGGTGGGCAGTGCAGATCACACACACTCAAATCTGGTCTTGCACATTCGCATCTGCACACACACACACACACACACACACACATACACAATTACTTGAACTGTGGTTTGTGTTTGCGCCACTTCCAGGACCAGTGCACTGTGGGGCCTTCACCGCTGCCGTGGAAACAAAAACAGGCCGCTCGAACCCAAAGTCAGAGATGGACACACACGAGTCACAGATGAAGATGTCTCACTGCACCGCTGCTTAACAATGCTAAACATAATTAGTTTGTCCTGGTTCATGTGAATGCTTGTTAATACAGGGAATGTATTTATCGACAAAGTACAGGGTGCTGTCTTATCAGAACAAAAGCCCCAAAACCGAACGGATTGTTCAACGTCACTTCTCGAAACCAGCTGCAAAGTGTTAAGTGTCATCGACCCAAACAACTGTGATGCAAAGCATGTTTTTCAAGGGCTTTCACAAATAAATGCTTTATTCCCCTTCCAACACTTTGACAGTCTGCGTCACCAGACCTTGAAATTCATTATTTTTTAGATTTGAGCACAGTTGGAGTAATTCCTCTTTGTTTCTCTGAGGGGCCGGGCGGGTGTCAGAACCAGGAAATATCTGGGCTGGGTTTTGAAAAGTCAGAGAGGCAAAAGCTGGGCAACTCCCTGCCGCAAAGCAGCCGGCTTGTCCGTCTGACCTCGTGTGTGTTTGACTTCCTCCGGGTTCGCTTGTGCTCGTTGCCAGTTTGTTACCTGTCTGTATTCCATTCACTCAAATATCATACCATTGTTTTCTCGAGAAAGAATTGAGAGTCGCCTTGTGTTCTAGGACAGTACATTCGTATAATCCAAAGGCGCGAGTAAAGGTGAGTGTAGGCTCTGGTGCAAGAGAGTGGTGTTAAAAAAAACAACATCTCACCCCATTCATTGCATAAATAGCTGTGAATGTTATACTGAGGGATGTGTATATAAACAGTATGACATATGGCTGGTTGTTATATGCTTAATGCAGATGTACGTGTGGTTGCTTTACTCATATATTTCACAATGGGTAAAGTTTATAGTAGGGAAAGACAAATAGACACAGAATGAGGAACACAATACAATTTAGGATATGAGAAATAAAGAAAAGAAAAGATACAAGTAGAAGAAAGGAATCCCATCCCACGGACAAACATTTCCAACAGCGTCCCCGTCTCTGTCTGTCTCTCTGTGTGTGTGTGTGTGTGTGTGTGTGCGTGCGTGTGTGCGTGTGCATGTTTGCCCCGTGTGGTTGAGGGACCTCCCAGTCGGTGGACAGTCTGTAAGAAGGAACGTGACCACAGACAGACACAGACAGACCACGAGACGGGCTTTGTGTGTGTCAACAGTTAATCACAGTTAACGGTCACATTAAACCTGTCTTTGATTCGGGGAAAGCACGTTTCTATGCTTTATTCTAATTAAAAGGAATGACCTGGGATTTTATCTCACCTGCTGTCATTCACAATCTGATGTGACACATGGAGGTTATATTGTTCATGGAAGCTTTTCCTCAGTGGATTTATCAGATAAATACGACCCCCAAATATTTGGCCATCTTTGATCTCTTTCTATCTGATGGCCTACATGTGTATTTACACTTTCCTATATACACACACACACACACACACACACACACACACACACACATAGACACGCATGCCCGTGACAAAATCACGAAATCTTCCTTTCATCCGAAATAAATGTTTATGACATTCCAAACATTTTGTGTGAGAGGCAGTATGTGTGGTCCTGTCTGCACCTAGAATGAGGTTTGAGGTTAAGGTGTTTGTCTGCTGGCGTGTGCGTGTGCGTGTATGCCAGTGATGTCTGAGTTTAAGGAGGGGGGTTGAATTGAAAGACAGAGAGAGAGAGAGAGAGGAACACCCATGCTTCTAAATTGTTTGGGAAAACAGAGAAAGACAGACATAGAGAAATGAGAAAAAAAGGGAAATTTATATGATCCAAGCTGTTTGGGAATGTTGACAACAGAGTGCTGAGCAAAGTAAAGCAGCAGAGAGAAAAGCACATGTTCTACTGTGGTATTTTCTCAGATATGATAACATGTTTATTTGTGTAATCCACTCGCTGGTTAATAAAGCCAGAAACGATGTGCCTTGTCCCTGAACTGATTGGCCTACAGATGCTGTATTGTGATGAAGCGTATTGGATCTAAGCTCTCTGACTGGCAGGTCATTGAAAGCACCACTGACTTTTCACATGAAGTCAAGTGTAATTAGTACACCGCTGCCGACATCTGTTTCTGTCACACTCATTTGGGATTAACGGAATCAGTGAAACGTGAGCTTGAGCCTTATTGTTAAGATTAAAAATTGCTTTGAAAAATTCTGAGCTCACAGTTATTATGCACTTGTCACGCGGCCTTTGACCTCATCGCATGTCTTCATGGGCAGGTGAAAGTCACTTGGTTGTTACAAAAGTGTTCAGAGCTAAATGTCTGAACGTGTCACAACTTCCAATAACAAATAAAGACTCAATGACGCGCGGCCATTCGACTATCATCCAACATGCTGAATTAAATTGAACAAATATGTTTGTCAAGCACTTCGAAGAACCAAGAGAAGTAGACACTGGCCATGTGCATCTTCTTTTTTTTCTTCTTTTCGGCTTCTTTTTCAGACTCATGTGATCAAAACCACAATAAGTCAGCACCGATTACAGCGAAGCTCCTCAGTAAACCAAAAGCACACTATGTCTTTCCAGCATTTCGCTAATCTCTGCGATATTTCCCTAAAGGCTTGTAACACCAGCAACTACAAAATACATGGAAACAGCATTTAGACTCCATTAAGCAAACAGCACACACACACGTTGTGTGGTCAAGGACACCCAAATGATGATACAAATTATAACATACTTGTACTTGTGGTAATTGTTATTGTTGGTGTAAATTGTAATTGGTCATTGTCTAGCTCAGGGTCAGCTGTTTTATTTTACGAGTTCAACTTTATTTGTGTTTTAACTTTATTTTGGAGTATTCAAGTCTGCTCTGTCACCTCAAATACATCCGTGGCTCGTATATATCTGTTAAGATCTTCTTTTTTTTTAAATAATAACTGGATGACAATGTCTGTTGTTTGGTCAGTTAGGCCTCTGGCGTCTGGCTCAGACTGAAATATCTGAATAACCATTGAGCTGTTTGACGGCAGGCGGCAATCCACTGACTTTTTCTGTCATGTCCTCATCACTTCAGACATTTCCAATAGTCCACTGCAGTTTGTGACAAAATCCCTTTAAAAACTAAGGTAATGAACATGGTGAACATCATACCTGCTCCCCATCAACGTATGAGCATGCTCACATTAGCTTTTAGCTGCAAGCACCATTGTGCCAAAAGGTAAAGCCTCTCAGAGCGGCTTCATGGCAACAGTGACTGACGGATGCAAAAACGAGGAACAGCATCGGGCTTTGTTCAGGTTACTTGTGGTCGGGAGGCGGTGTCGGAATCACTTCTCCTCAAAATATCATAGAACAAGTCTTTCTCTCTGTATCTGTTTGTCTAACACACAAGGACTCTCAAAATCGGTGTACTTTAAAGACAGCGAGACCGCTCATGGTGGAAAGAATAACATCTAGAGTCAATGATTTACTGTTTAATGTGAAGTATTTTTGGAGTGGGAGGGTGCGTATCATTTCGGGGGCTTCTGTATCAAAAAGAAGAAGATGCGTGCATAATTACGCACGCAGCCACACAGATGAAGCCTCCTGCTCCAGATGTTGAGAGTATTTGGTTTCGGTGAAGGTTGTGCAGCCTCACATCGGAGAGGAGATAAATCACAGCCGCTGGACAGCAGCGAAGACACTCCTAGAGGCATTTGGAAAACCAGCCCATTCACTTCGTCCCCCCGTGGCAATATGCACAGATGCTGTTCTGAATGACACTCACAGAGACGGACAGAAGCTGCCGTACACAGACCCAGTTGTTTGCAAAGCCGACCGTCAGGTTTAGTTTAATAGTCTGGAGGAGATGAAATGGAAATGTTGGTAGTGAGAACGTGTTGAAGCAGTGATGCTCATCCTGTGTATAAAAGTATTAAAAGACATACTGTGCCACACTTTCCACATATGAACAACTGAGCTACTGTTTTAAAATTCCACACGTGTTGTAAAGCCTAGAACAGAGGTTCCAAACCCTTTTTACTCTCAAAATAAATGTCCACCCCTAATAACAGTTTTTGGAATATTTTTATTCTGGAGGATTTTAGAGTTCCTAAAAATTTTTTTTTTTTAAAAGGAAAGATATTTTTGGGTCAACCATTTCTTTCTTATCACTTTAATTCCGTGCCTCAGATTCCTCCTGTGAAGGCCTGGGATGCATCCTGAAGATACATGGAACAGGCTGAGCATAGAATTTCACTATATGTTTGGCTCCAAGGTGTCTACATGATGATACTTTATATCACATTTGTACATTTACCACACAAGTAGTCAGGTTTCCAAACATAAGGCACTCCAACAAAACCAGCTGGCAATTCAGTATGTTCTCACATATATAACTGTAAGACAACATCGATTGTACGGCCAATGAAGCGATAACTATGGAGTTATATTAAATTAATCATATGAGGAAGGTGAGGTGTTTGACTCAAAACACTTGACATACAATGAGAGAAACTTATCTTATAAAATCACACTGTGTGACTGTCATTCATGGACACAAATTTCAGTTTTACCACTGTGAGCATAACCAATGCCACTCGTCCCAATGTGTTCTAATTCTTCTCTTCTCCCCAACAGCACAGAGATCAAAACATTCCGCCTCCGTTGGACATGAGACACTTATGAAAAGCCTCAGATCTTTATTCATGTGGGGGATTTAAAATCCCCATTGTGGTCATGTGAATGAGAGCTGTTTCTTGGCCTTGACAACTCATATAGTTGTTTATCTTCTTGTTTTCATCTGAAACTGTGTTTGAACAGAGAAGATGTCTTCAATCATATCTTATTACCCGCGAGGTGCTCTGTGGATATTAAGTCGGATTAAAGTGTAGAAAAAGGATTTTTGGCTCATTTTTAGAGCTGCCAAGAAAATGAAACATAATGAGATATTAATTTCCTTTTTTTATTATTTACTTTTCATCATGCAAATTAATAGACGAATAAGTAATTAGCAAACCCTTAGGGTGTACTGTTAAAGATGTGGACATAAACCTGCCGTTGGGCTCCTCTGATATTCTTCTCGGGCTACAGAAAGTGAATGAGCACCACCTGCTGGCCATGAACCGATGCGTCCTGCACGCTGCATGTGGCTGTGGGGCAAAGTGATGCTCAGCGCTAGAATGGCCAACAAAACGTTTGAGTCATCTTGCAAGCACCACGTCTTTTTTGATGTCCGATTACAGACATGTCAAATAACCTTTTAGTTGAATCACTGATGCAGCTCCGCTAGAGGACGACATTGTGGATGACGGTTGCGTCAGTTTCTCCTATTCAGCACTTATTGTGCATTGTGTGAGAAAGTGATCACATGAATCAGAGTCTGGTGCAACTAAATCTTTTTGTTACCCTTAGTTTTTGTCATTCGGCACAATCCGACATTTAAACATAAATCTTTAACTCCAGTTGGACTCCCGTAAAATGCGAGTTGTTGGGCCGCAACGAGGAAACCTGCGGGTTGATCATTAAAATTGTGTGTGTGCGCTGCTCTGAGGGGGAGATATTCTCTGGACATGATGCGACTGACCCTGTTGCTTTCAAACCATTCAAACTCCCGCCCTGCTTCGCTGGTGGATGTCACAGTGGTGGGATGAGAGAGAGACGGACGATGGACATTCCTATACGCTGGTTGCTACTTACAAGTTCTGCATTTACACACACACACACATAATCCCCCCCCCCGGCCCCCCAAACACACACGCACAGCAAGTCACAGCAAGTCACAGCATCCTCGCGTATAGATCTCTGGCAAAGCCAAAGCGACGCAACTGCTACTCCATTGTCAAACCCCTTAACTCCCTCCCTCTCCCACTCCCCCCCCCCCCCAACCTCTCCCCCAGTCCCTGCTAGCTGGCCCCGCTCTTTTCTCCTAGGTTGCCATGGGGACGGCTAACAAAGCCATCACTTTTACCAATTTCCTCAGAGACAGGTGCTGGCACAATGACTGCTTCCTCGCCGGCTGAAAGGGGAAGGGGCAAGAGGGGTCCATGGGAACTGCAGGCGGACACTCTGAGGGCTGTCCAAGTGTCCTCCTCCCCAGGCCTCGCCGAGAAAAGAAGGCTAATTTGTTGTCCCTGTTTTCCCAGGGAGGGGGGATGCAGGAGGGGGGGGGGGGGGGGGGAGAGTCCGGGGGGTTGAAGGAGAGCGTGTACGCGAAGGGGTGTCCACCAGTTTTTCAAAACAGACCGCCTAATATCAGTCTCCTCTCGCTTTCTCCTGCCAATGGGTGGCAAGGTCCTCCTTTCTCCCCTTGTTCCTTCACCTCCTCTCGCTTCTCCCATTCTCTCACTACAACTCTTTGGGCCCGGAAACAATGGCGAGTCGTGGCATCATGACTGCAAGATGTTTCAATTTAGCTTTCAGCAAGCATTCACTTCCCTCTTTGTGAGTGCGCCGTGCGTGTGCCTTGTTTGTGTGTGCGCCTTGTTTGTGTCTGCTTTTGTGTCTGTGTCGCATTTGTTTAGTGACAAATACGGTGAACAGTGAAAAGAATCCTCCCCCCCCCCCCCCATTTACTTCCAATTACTGCAATGGTGTCGTATCTTTTAACCAAAGAAACGTTTTATTGTTCATCCTTGGACCGGTTACTAGAATGAGTCACATTAAGAAACAAGTTCGTATTAAATCAAACATATCAACAACATGTGTTAACTTGTTGCCTGGTTCGTAGATGTGCCGCGAGGCGAACATCTAATATTCAACATGACGGTTTTCTTCAAAAGAATATTTTCATATTGCTACTTTAAAAGCCGAGGCTTTCTTCAAGTCATTGTTTGCTGGTTCCTTTCAGACTGACACTTTCAAAGAGGGGCTGTCTGTTGGCACAGCTACAAAGTATTAATTGCCCCTCAGAGGAGAGAAGCCATGGGCTTTCAGTTGGAGGGAGGTCCGTGTGTCTGTCCGTGCATGTGTGTCTGCTTATGGAGTTGATTGAGGCTGTGCATGCGTTTGTGGGAGCCCCGGCTTGAATAGACCATGCAAACTTTTTGTTGGTGGCACAAAACTCTTTGGCGCAGCATGTAAAGCACTTACCTCTCGTAAAAGACGTGCTATTCGACCCTAACGGCTGTTGTGCTGGACACAGCGTGTGTGCAAACGCAAGGGGGCAAGTCCACATCCAGGTCCCAGACGCCTGCGACAGACATTTTCAGGGTGTTACCTGTGTTGGAACCACAGCTTGCAAAGGAATTCTCATGAATGTTGAAGGTTTAAGGTTGAATGTTTGTCCTGTGAAAAATCTGGAGAAACATTGATCAACACACGAGCGTGTGCAGTGTCGAATGTGGTATCGTTTGGACATGGGACACGGCAAATTAGCGCACTCTGATAGATATATGAACAGGCGTTCTCAAACTGGGACGGTTTTGGCAGTGATAGAATCACTTAAGACTATTAAATATGTATAGTAACACTATTAACAATGCAATAAAACACAATTAAAGTCCTTCAGTCATTTGTTTTTACCTGTGGTGACTAGTGAAAGAGCGTTATCTGCACAAAGTACTGGTTTTCAGTGGAGTGAATGTTAATGTATCGCATAGAAATTCATGTAAATATATTAGAATGTAAATAAGTGTGTTGTTCCCTATTTCTTAATTTTATTGCAGGATTCCAAGACAACAAAAAAATCAAGAAATCAAAACCATAAAGTAACTGCGGCCACTTACAAAGCATTAAAATATTTACTTAAACTTACTTAAAAAATGGCCAATACTGAATTTAATGTGAATGACATATATTTCTACATTTTCTAACCAGCGTGAAAATGGTGTTTTTGAGACTCTGTTGCACTTACCCCGATCACACTGGGTGTTATTCAATATTCGCTGTGCATTGCTGTATGCCAAAGTGTCCCGTAGTAAAAATATCCCTTGAGGGCGCCAAAGCATCAAATCCTGCAAAGGGTGGATTTTTACCATCTTGCTATTAAAAAGTCGCCTTCTCCTGAAGTCATTACTGTTTGTTCAGGACATTCCTTGTGTGGAAGGCTATTCTCAGCTTGTGTTTCAAATGTATTCAGTTTTAGATGAGGAGCCAATTTCCTTCTGTGGGGCCACCGTTTATTATAAATAATAAAGTAAAAAAGAGGAACCTCTAGATGTGACGATCGAGCAGGGGGCCTGAGGTTTACATCTTGGTTGCCAAAGCACACATCAGCTGACCTGCAGAAACCTTTTCAGCTCTCTGGGAAATCCTCTTCTGTCATGCTCAGATCTGTTAGCATCTATTGGCCCAACTTCCCCGGGACCAGAAGAGTGAAGTGCGGGACTCCAGGATGAAGCAGGGCCATGAAGACGTGTTAAACACGCGCAAAAAGATGTCATGACACACAAAAGCCGTTCTTAGACGCAAAAGCAGGTACTTGTTGCACAGTTATTTAAACCGTGACCACATTGCATTCAGGTTTGTGATTCTAAAACATACCTTCCTTACATGATTAGGGAGAACTAACAATTTGTGCATACTCTACATTAGTGTTCATAGTCTGTATTTACAGCACCCTACCCTATAGTGTTATTATATATTATAAAATAAAAATATTGAATATGAGTGTGTATCCGGCCTAGAGGTGTTTTTTGTTAAAATATGTGTCCCACGTGGCAGAAGTTGGTAGAATAAAAGGCCCCGTCACACCTCAAGTATCTCTCTGACTCATTCTGCATCCTGTTGCCAGGAAATTGGTTTGTTTGGCAAGGTTGTGTCACTTCATCATAGTGCAAATAGTCATGCGTCAAATCCGTATAGCAGACGTTTATCTTCAGATCATCTGTGCAAGGGTTATAATTTATGCCCTTTTAGCGTGTGCCTTCTGCAACTAATCTCAACCACGGGGCCCAACGAGTGGGCCGCGGAGGCACTGCCAATGGTTTGATCAAATAACATGTCTTAAACAATAAATGGCCTCTTTGTTCGAGAAAAATACACAAAAATAATGCGTTAATGACTAATACCACAGTAACCATCTCATATGGGTTATTCACCCCTCCAGAAATTTAATTCATCTTTTTGGCCTCAAACAAGTCCTGAAGTCCTGAACTTCAAGCCAAAGTCAGTTCTGTGAACTCTTTTCTGTTGTCTGTAGAATGCTGATTGGTTTTGTATGCATTGCAATTTGTTCACTATACTAAAATCTCATTATTTTTTCATTAATATACAAAATTTGTGAATGAAAATAAGAAGAAAGTAAGTTTTTTATAAATAACTGTTAGGAGCTTCAATCATGTTATACCTTAAAAGAAAAGACACACACTTAGTTTTTATTCACTCCTTCAGGCTTTCTACTTCTAGTCGTCATTTAAAATGTGAATGAGTCCCGGCTGCGCCATGTTCCATGTTGAAGTCTCTCTGAGCAAGACACCTAACCCCTAATTGCTCCCCGGTCAAAAATGTAAAAAGCCACGGGTTAAAAATGTAATTTAAGTCGCTTTGGATAAAAGCGTCAGCTAAATGACCTGTAATGTAATGTAATGAATGACAACTGTCTACAGAAAGACATGTTTTTTCCATCCACTAGGGAGCAGCAGTGTTCAAGCTATGTCCTGTCTGCTTTAGTGTCTTCAGTGAGTGCAGGTACTGTCCCCCCCCACTCGCCCCCAATCTATCTCCTCTCTGTCTCACTCCCGCCTCTATTGATCTGCAATGGATCTGTTTATCAGGTGGTTCTGATGCGATGACGACACACTGATGCACTGGGGACCATCAACACTCTAGTGTACAAAACCCAACACTTGGTTCGCATCCTCTTGCAGCTCTTGTTTCAAAAATGTTCTATTCGCTTCAGTGATCGCGATCCTGAGAGGGCCAAACAATGACAGCTGTGACCGTCTACTGTAAGATGTGGCTGATCGGCCTGATTCAGCTGGGGAGCAACCAGCCTGGAACGTGCACTCTATACAGATACCATTACATCACCAGTTACAATCTCCCTGTGCCTTCTGCTTCTTCTCTGCATGTGTTTTAATGAGTGTCTAATGAATGTGGCTGGTGTAACTGGCCTACATAACACAGTGCTTTGCCTGCTTAATCACTCTCAGGAAAATAATATTCATTAACAGTTCCTGGTTTCCATTGGACGACCATACAGATTAACAAATGCAGTTAGAAAAGCCTTTATCATTCAATATAAAAACACTGTTTTAAATGAAAATGAGTATCTAATACATTAGTCATGATTTTTTTTAAAGCAGCTGGAGAGGCATATACAGCCTACTGAGGGGACAGTTTCTACATTTGCTCTTAACTTTCATCATTGGGAGAAAAGATTGTCACGGTATTCTCTTGTGTAAACATCCCGATCCCTCCTTGTTTTGCTTTCAGGAGTTAATACTTTCATATTATTTGGACGCAAGCATTAAAATGTGTGCAATAAAGTGTCTGGACCGTCTGCCTGACGCTTTTTACATATTGATCAAATGTGATCAAAGCTTCAACTTATTATCATATCAAAAACAGGATTTTGCTGTATTGGCAGGTTGAAATGGCCTGAAGTTAAGAACGGCAGCAGTTCTATTTATGGTAAAATGGCAGCTTGGTAAATCCAGATGCGATTACGCCTGCAGCTAAATCTGCAGACTTACTGTGCATTGTGGTGATGCAATCAGTGGAGCGTTACTGTTTCCAACCCTTTTATGTGGACTTCTGTCTGTCATGTATGCCTTATCCTCTTTGCTTTTAATCTATTCACATCCTGTGTCAATGTCCTATTTTTTAGTTATGCATTGTTCTATTCTGAGATATACAGCAGGCAAGAGATCCACACACTCAGAGATCGTCTCAGTACTCCCAGAGATTAAGTGCTGCCGAGGTTGCAGTAAAAAATAGCAAAAGGAGGTAAAAGAAAGGCATTTTTGTCAAGGATTTTTATCACGGCCGTCAAAATACGCACTTGTACATTGGCACAAATATACATTTCTGCTCAGTTTGCATGTAGCATTCTGGTGCATGGACTCATGAAGTGAGGTTGTAGAGTTGTGTGATTTCTAAGTGACTGAAGATCCATTTTTTATGTAAGAGGGCAGATGTGCGTACAGTAGGTGAACAGACAGCGTGAGTAACAGGTAAGTGCATAGAGTGGTTGTGCCTATAAAAAGACAATACAGGGAGTCATCCATAACTAATGGGTGGGATACATCTTCTATCAGCTGTAGAAAAACGATTAGAGATGCTCCGAGGGCACGTCTTTGGCCAATGTTTGAAAAAGGATTTGTCCTGTCAATTTGTCTCTGAGAACTTTAATTGAAAGCATAATGCCAGAATGACATCTTGCAAAATGGTCCCAAAGTATAATTTCAACATGCTCGAAGTCAATGTCAACTATACACATTGTTGTCATGCATAATCACAGATTATAGAAATGAAAAAAAAATGTTTCTGCGTGTTTCTGCATTTATGTTCTTTGATTAAAAAAATAGTTTCAAAAACTACATTGATCTACAAGATTATGCTGGAAGGAGTGATTATATGGTTATTTTGATAGTAGCCAGTCAGCAGCATAGCTAACGGCCCACCGCTAACGGCCCAAAGCTAACGGCCCAAAGCTAACGTCATCTTGCTCTCTTCCTTGCACTCGTTTTGTTTTCCGCTACGTCGCATTATCATGGATCTGCGACTAAAGCATCAATGCCATTCGTCCACTAACGTGTTTGTGTACTTATATTTCTTTAAATGGAGGAGGCCTGAAGGGAGACGCCGCCACTATTGCCAACATGGCGACCTTCACACTAGTTTTCTGATTTTAATTCATTTTTACTGTGTAGAGCTTGAATGTATCACAATACAGGGGAACGCAACCTTTGTTAAGCTTAACCGTTTAGCAGACGCCACCATCACTGTGGTCCCTCTGAGCAGTATTTACTCACAAAGGTTTCATTTGCAGTCGCGACTTGAATTGCTCCGTGAAGAATTTCCACAGGGACAACGTGTGTGTGTGTGTGTGTATGTGTGTCTGTGTGTTTTGTTGTGGCATTATGGTCTTTTCCGCCGTTAGCCGAGTAATACTATCATGCAGCACATGTCGGGTGATACCGAGACCATACATGAGGTCACACAGCAGATTGATTACATCATGTGACACAAAAGAGAAATGATAATGCTCACAGTACGACGTATTGTTCCTGTTATCTATGAGTTGCAAAATAAGTTTTGGAGTTCTGTAATGTTGCATATTATCCAAGGCTTTAAGTTGCCTAGAACCAGTTAACCATTAAACTAATATCTTCACATAAATTAAACTTGTTGGATTTGTCTTCACTTAACAATTGAGAGAAGTCACTTAGTATGAAACTATTATTTCCATCCAACATGTAGAAATGCTTCTTCAAAATGTGAGTGGATCACGGCTGATTAAGTACTTGATAGCCGTGCTTGAGACTCTGCATTAGCATACAGTATTGACAGTGTCTGAAGAAGTTCCATCAAATGAACATCTGTTTAGGCTGCAGCGACAGGATGCAGGAGTACTGCAGCAGTAAAAAGCAAACAGGAAGCCAGTGCTTTGCTGTCTGTAAATTTCTGAGAATTTCACGGCTTATTGGTGTTAACCGCTGTGTCTTGATATTTCAGTCCTCAAATTGCTTTTTTCCTTATTTAGATTTAAATTCACCGATTAGAATTAGTTTATCTTTCATCATAACAGTATTAGAGATGTTAGATTGGTTAATTTATCCATTTTATATAAACTGCATTGCATTATCTTTACACAGTAAACATAGTGGTTCAATGCAAAGTAGGTCCGGCCCCATTGAATGTGTGCACACACACACACACACACACACACACACACACACACACACACACTCTTTCTCTCTCACCCCCTCTGTAACATGCACTGTTACGTTTTGTGTTCGTCTAGGGAAGGCGTGGCGGACAAACACACAACAGTCAGGTTTCATGCAAGAACTGATGGCAATTTTCACTAATTATTATTGTCAGATTCTTACTCCAATCTTAATTTATAACAGAAGCTTGTACTCTTGAGTTCGGAGGCTATGACCTACGGTTTACCTGAATAAATAAAATATAGCAAAACTAGGCCTGTCTGTCTACGTCTAGAAACAGAATTAACAAAATGGCTACACATACGTCTCTGGTAACACAAAATACAGAGGAAGCATCAGCCGATAACCTTTTCTTTCTAGACAGAAATCACTAGCTTCAAGTAGCAATTTATGGCCTCACGCTAAACCTCAAACCTTTTCAACAACAACTTTCAACAGCACCATGAAGTCACTGCATGTCCTGTAACTGACATAGATAGATACTGTTTGTGTGAGTAGATGCTAGACAAAAGTTTAATCTGTGCTTAACAAAAGCCACAGATTTGGTCCAATGACATTAGAGTTTTTGTATGTTATTCACTTATTGTGAGATTAAAACGTTTCAAAATCTGGTGTTAGAACACATTAATGCCAAATCCTTTGTTGAAAAACATTTGTTTCTGGGGAAATGTTGATTTATTTTTACTCTAAACTGGGATTATATAATGCAGCATACACAGATTTGATTTTCTGCCCTTATCAGTTGTATTACAGGCCTTTTTCAGATGCTATGGGGATAGACCATGCTGCCATGGAAACGTTGCTGCCAAAAATGGTTTAGTCAATAAATACTAGTTTCATAATGTACCATCTGTTTGAATCTCCTTTCTTCACATTTTGAATATTTCCCCTAAATTATTTCCATATAGCACGGTGTGGCTACCTTGTGATTGACACATACCTACTCGTTGTTGTGGAGTTTGGGAATTTTACTCTTTCAATGTGGGTTTTATTCAAGTGATTTGTAACATTTCAGCAGTTGGAACGAGCAAAGAGGTTCTGCTCATGTGCTCCTGGAAGCGCTTGGTCTGACTTTTTGGGTACGCTTGAATGGATGGATAGAAGAGTATAATAGAGCTTTTTCCAATTAAAAACAGTTGTTCATTGTCTTTTTAAAAGATATTTCAGTAATTCTCACCCATAAAGTCGGCTACTGGGTCACCCTCACTGTGGACAGTAAACCATTCTCATCAATCATTGTTATCCTTTTGTTGTATGATTGTGCGCCAGATAGTGAGCCTCTTGGCAAGAGGGTTGTACCCCGATGACATCGTGCTGCATGAAGGAGGGCACAAACCAAACAGACTATGTCCACTTCTCATACACATTAATGCCACCGCAAATGAGTTTGTTATGAATGACTCATGGCCATGAGAAGCAAAACCAGAAAAAAAAGGTCACCATGTCTGGCAAAACATTACAGTTATGTTATGTATTTTAATCTTTACAGTGGATGCTGAAAACAAACCCTGACCTTTTTAGTTAATTCCAAACATTGAAATATTTTATTGGGAAACCAATACAAACAGCAGGAGCACGTTGCCTTAAACCACAGAGCTACCCAAGCTCATCCCCCTTCTTTGTTTACATTTAACTCTCTACAATTTTCTATCTCTTCCTGCAGTGCGTCAGGGGAGGAATGATGGCCGCCCTGTGGGCCGCCGGTGAGAATCATAAAAACATGGCCTAGAAACGTGATACCCCAAGTTTGTAGGATGTATTTGAAACGTTGTTGCAAAGAGACAGTTAGTATCATAATTTAATTCATGTTTTTTTCAAAATTCCTTTTGCTTCAATTATATAAGGTACTTGATCAAATATTGATCAATTATCATTCTTCATTGTGATAGTGTACTGTGCAGATACAGTGAATGATGATTGGACATAATTACATGAGACTGTGACATGTAAGACGTGAGTGTGCCTGTTGTGCTCTGCTGTTAGCTAATCCAAGGTAGCATAGCTGTAAAGGTAACGTAGCTGTTTTCCCAATTCTCTGAAGGAGGCAAGAGTTAATCCTCTCCTGAAGAAATCTACCCTCAACCCTTCTGAAGAAAACAACTACAGACCGGTCTCTCTTCTTCCCTTTTTGTCCAAAACCCTTGAACGTGCGATCTTTAACCAACTCTCCTCCTATCTCCACCGTGACAACCTCCTTGACCCCCACCAGTCAGGCTTCAAGGCCATTCCACAGAGACTGCTCTCCTTGCTGTCACAAAGAAACTCCACACTGCTAGAGCCGCCTCTCTCTCCTGTCCTCATCCTTCTGGACCTCTCTGCTGCATTTGACACAATCAACCACAGACCCTTATTTCCTCCCTTCAGGAATTTGGTGTCTCAGGCTCTGCCCTTCTCTCGTCCTACCTCGATGGCCGCACCTACCGGGTAACCTGGCGAGGATCTGTGTATGGGAACCTTGTCCTCTTACTACTGGAGTTCCTCAGGGTTCCGTCCTGGGTCCCCTCCTCTTCTCGGTTTACACCAACTCTCTCGGAGCTGTCATTCGCTCACATGGCTTCTCCTACCACAGCTATGCAGATGACACCCAACTAATTCTCTCCTTCCCTCACTCAGACACTCAGGTGGCGGCACAGATCTCTGCCTGTCTGACTGACATCTCTCAGTGGATGTCCGCTCACCATCTGAAAATCAACCCAGACAAGACTGAACTACTTCTCTTTCCGGGAAAGACCCAGGACCTGACGGTCAACTTTGGCAACTCCGTGCTAACGCCCACTTTAACCGCTAGGAACCTCGGCGTCACACTCGACAGCCAACTCTCCCTGACTCCCAACATCACTGCGACAACACGATCCTGTAGATACACGCTCTACAACATCAGGAGAATACGTCCTCTTCTCACTCAGAAGGCTGCTCAGGTCCTTCAGGCTCTTGTCATCTCCCGCCTGGACTACTGCAACTCCCTCCTGCAGGTCTCCCTGCTACCGCCATTCGACCTTTGCAACTCATCCAGAATGCAGCAGCTCGACTGGTCTTTAACCTTCCGAAATTCTCCCACACTACTCCATTCCTCCGCTCTCTTCACTCGTACCGGTGGCTGCCCGCATCCAGTTCTAAACACTGGTGCTCACGTACCATGCTGTGAATGGATCGGGTCCAGCGTACATCCAGGACATGGTCAAACCCGACATCCTGACCCGCACTCTCCGCTCTGCATCTGCTAAACTACTCGTCCCTCCCTCACTGAGAGCAAAACACTCGACTAGATCACGACTCTTTGCTGTCCTTGCTCCGAAATGGTGGAACGAGCTCTCTGAAGACATCAGGACCGCAGAGAGCCTTCACATCTTCCGCCGCAAACTAAAGACACACCTCTTCCGACTCTACCTCGACTAAAGACTAACAAATTGTAGCACTTAAATTGTACTTATAGCTCCACTCATTTATAGCAATTTTTAAATTGGCTTATTTGAGGAAAATGCACTTTCTTGTTTCTTGTTCTTCTGAGTTTGTACCCTATGGTTGAATGCACTTATTGTAAGTCGCTTTGCACAAAAGCGTCAGCTAAATGACATGTAATGTAATATAATGTAAAGGCATCTCCATCCGTTCTGTACTGCAAGTGTTGTCTCTTCAGTGCACATGAGCTGTAATGCTTCAATCTCTCCATATTTTGAAAAACACTTGTGCAAAAATGGTGATACAGCACATGTGTCCCTCCATATGCAGACATGCACCTTGTGTGTGTACAAAAATATTTTAGGAATATAATAGCAGAGTAAAATGTTCCTACTCTTTGCAACTCTTGGTTTAAAGGACTTAGTATGTGAGTGTCATTATAAGATATTTAATGAAATAAAGTTGGGGTGGATTTGTAGGCCGTGCAGGACTCTTGTTTTGAGTCTCTGTGATTACTGCCAGATGAAAGATTAGTTTCCCTTTTTAAAATACCATTCCCATTTCAATGTATTTTGTATGTCTCAGAGACTGTTTGGAATCGATTGGAATACACTTGTTTATCAATAATATACCATACATGTCTGTGTATACTCAACCACACTTGCATTTTACAGTATCGTTCCGAAAAAACAAACGTTACTTCCTACTGTGAAATCCATCAAAGAATCAAATCAACAAAACTAAACTGCTCCGCACGCAACATCTTTTAAAATCTACTTTTCTAACAAACACACCTCAAAGCTCACAGGGATGTTTACAGCTCAGTTTTGGGCGGCTGCTCTCTGTTTCCCTTCTAATCTCATTGTATCTCTTTTGGCCTCTGATCTTTGGCATTTTCCACATTCCAGCCATCTGCTGGTCTCTCATTTGCCCGGCAACACCCCAGCCACACTAAACCAAACAGACTGCTTGCAACCTCAGCTTTTATTTCCCTGTCCGTCTCCTCAGAGAGAAAGAAAGAGAGAACCATGTTTTTCAAACCCACTGTAAATTCCAGTGCCTCAGCTTCGACAAAGTCCATTTCATCAACACATTCCATTACGCGCTGTGAGAAACGCGGATGGTGATGAAGAACCGTGCGGTGGGCCGGATGACGTGTCACACCGTGGATTTATTTAGCCAGTTTTGAACCAATGGCCCACTGTGTTACGACCGCAGACAGAAATGTTTTCTCAAACAGTGAGAACAACTGAAAGTGAGAGAGGTTTTGAAGCAAGAGGTGATAACAAAATAGTTGAATATCACTATTTAAAAGGTCACCACTCCACAAACCAACACTACAAAAGAGGATTTGATGAGCGACGAAGCGCTGTGGTTACGTCAGACATTTTCCACAGCAAAAAGGTTCTGTTTGTTGGAGGCAAACTGCGCTGCTGCTGCGGTGAAGTGACAGGATGTTGGAAGGTCATACACTTCTATCACTTTTGCAATCTCTCCCCACGTTTGTCTTCTTACTTTAGGTTAGACAAGTTTTGAAGATGTTTGAAAAGAGTTGATTAGCTATGAATTCATAAATAAATATATTTATGTTTTCCTATTACCCCTTCTTTTTAATTCTAGACGCAGCAGGCCACCGTTGCACAGAGAAACCTCTCTGACGAACCACCGCTCAGGCACCAAACAGCTGACAGAAGACGTTTGTATCAAGCCAGTAAACACTGAGGAGCATTAAGAACATTTCAGTCCTAAATTAGTGGAGAGACAAACTAATCTAAAAGGAGAGTGGATTTAGTACATTGGTCAGGTGATCAAAAGTAAGATTTTAAATGGATGGTAGTTCATCAACATACTTACCATCAAAACCTCACAAGGTATTGCATTTAATGTCGGTACATTCAGCTTGTTGATCTGCTCCCAGGTATCAAAGACATGCATTCTTGACATTCATGTTTTTCGAGGTCAGGCTTTTAATAACTGTTGTTTTGTGCTAGCTCCGTGGTTTGAGGCAACGTGCTATCGCTGTGAGTATTAGTTTCCTTATAACATATTTAAAGGTCATGCGTTATGTTTAACTTAATGTTAGAATGAACTCAAAGCAATTGTAAAGATTCAAACACACTAATATATTTTCCTCTGGTTTAGCTTCTCATGGCCATGAGGCTAAATGAGAAGTGGACTCTGTCTGTTTGGTTTGTGGACTGTTGTTTTGAAGCCCAGAGCTCTGCAGAGGGAGGAGATGTCACAGCTCAACGTTGCACTATATCATTGGGGTGCACAGTAAAAGCTGGTCTGCACTTGCCAAAAGGCTCACAACCTGGCGCACAATCAGGTGACATAAAGGTGATTCATGTGATTCAGTGAGGGGTCCCCAGAGAGGGTGTCACAGTAGCTGAATGGGAAGTTCTGCATTTTATTCATTTAGTTCTATAGCCTCTAACCTCAGTGTGTTCAGATAGGTGGCAACGACAAAAACACCGTTTAGCAACTTCAGTCAACATTTGGAGTAAACATCCGTTCACAGTAAAGATCAGCTTGTCTGTTGACAAGCCTTGACTGTAATATGGTAATAATTGCTAAAGAGGGTGTCAAAGGTCGGGCTTCACCCGAGTTTTTACAGGGGCAATACTTGAATGACACGTGTTTTATAGTGACGTTCAATAGACTGACACACAAACACGCACACGGCTTGTAAGTTTGCTAAATGCGACCGCAGCAGCGCTGCTGGTGACTTCCTACTCGTGTTTACAGCAGACTGTAAAATCCCAGCCGATCAATGTACTCATGTTTTTGCGTATTTAGCTCGGGGTGTTTTTTGCATATTAGGCCGAGGCCTTACAGTATGACACGAGTGCATTTTATAGAAAAAGAATGACAGAAAAAGGGGGCTGGAAAAGAAGAAGACAATCTGGGTAAAACAACGCACCTATTACAAGAATTGCTTCCTATGACGTGAAATATGTGAGTATGCAAGACTCAAACAGAGAGATGTAGATATAGAACGAAAGAGACAAATAGATAAAGAGGAGGAGGGGGAGGAAGAGAGCGAGGGGGAAGAAAGAGATGGGGTTTCCTTGCATCTCCCTTCTGCAGTCTAATTAAGGTAATGACGCAGACACAGAAGACGATGCTACACACACACACACACACACACACATACACACACTACCACTCTCCCTCCTTTCACACACGCACTTTCACCAAAGGTGCAATGACAACTACCCAGCATTTCTGAGACCACCCACGGCTAATCGCCTGCATCACTCCCTCCCCTGCCTCTCCTTTCCTGCTGGCAAGTTCCCTCACATCCGTCTCTGTCTCGTTCTGTCTCTTTTCCTTTCCCTCTGTCTCCCTCGCTACCCCCCCATTCCACTGCTCTTCTTTTCCTCCCTTTCCTCTCCCTCCCTTTCCTCCCCCTCCATCATCGCATTCATTTATTCTTTTTATCAGCTAAGGCGTCTGTGGAAACCACTTCCGGTAAAAAGCATGCGTGTGTGCGCGCGTGTGCGTGTGTGTGTGTGTGTGCGTGCGTGTGTGTGTGTGTGTGTTTGTGCGCAGGCCTCAGCCCCCTTTTGTTCTGAGGTAAAACTTGAACCAGATGAATCACGAATGGTTCTAAATCGCATGTGCTTGACAACATGTGCAGATATTTAAACCTCCTTCCTCTGTAGCTTGACCTCTCGGCATCAGGGGAAATATTTAGCCTTTCCTTCTCGAAACCCTATCACGTAATCAGCGGTGTGCCGATGATTAATCACCGCCACATGTCATCAGGCCTGTTGTGCTTTGGAAGCACGTTGAAGTTTTGAACCTTTCTAAAGACCCAAAACACAAGAGTAAAAGGTGAGAGTGTGTGTTAATCCTATCAAAATGGCCAGTATTCAATTTGTGGGATCACAGGTTAGGTTGTGTAGCGCACCAGTTAGTCCTCGGCCTAAAAGGGATTTCTCTCTCTTGGCCGATTAAAAAATGAACATGAAAATGTCTGTGTGAGTAAAGGAGCCAACCAGCAGCATATTACGATAAGGGCCAATGGAGGATCACATTGTGGATTACAAGACAACCCCTCCATTGCAATATTTTCTACATGGGTCATCATGGGTCATCTGCTGAGGAGGCTAACGTGACATGGTTCTTATTTTGAAAAAAAGAGGTGGAAACATTAAAAAGTGTGCAAAAAGATTTGCTACAATTTCATGGATTATTCTGTCTTTGTTTGACCACCTGGATGGCGACAGACTGACTCTCTTCTCCATACAATATTAGGCTGTAGTTTCCTTGTCGTTCCGAGTGTGAGTAGTCCAATGTCGCAACGTCTGCTGTGTAACCGGACACAGACGGCACTGCTGTGGTTTTGGGTGCGTCAGTGATTAACGTTTCGCATGCCTCATATTCTTGCACGAATTCCCCAGTGATTAAAAAAACAAACATGTCTAAACGTAATGTTAAAAGTCCTGTCTGAACAGTAACTGGATGCAGAAACACAGTCCAAAATGAATTGCGTCCAGTGACGTATTCAGCGGCAGAAACGTACCAAAGACAAAGCAGCATGACGACAGGGTGATTATAACGAGGTTAATTGTGTCGCCGTGCTATTCGATGGAGGCGACCAGCTGATTAGATGATGACGGCTGATTTCATGGCGCCCGAAAAATGCCAACGAGGAAGTCATGGGTGAGCATTTGTGAGGAGTGTGTGGCTGATGTGTACGAAGCAAACAAAGTACATACGCTGTAGAGCTCTGATGTTTCATTGGAAATGAACAAAACCTGTTGACAATGAGCGGAAAGAGATGAATCGGTTGTTATGGACGTAGTTTAGAACTTCAGTAACATGATAACAGATGTTTGTATCATATACAAACTGTTTTTTGGGGAAATACGTATTAACTAGTAATCGTAATCCTCTTTTTTTTCAGCTTTTGTTGATGTAATGAGGGTTAGACGGACAAAAAGAGAATTTTATATGCACCTTGGGAGAAACACGTTGCATTTGCAATGAGATAATAATAATTGGTGTGATGGTGTACTGAACTACTGCTAACCATACATGCATCCATGCTTCTACACTGTCTTCATTTCCAAAAGTGTATTCAAGTGTAACAGGCAGAGAAACAACAGCTAACGTATTGGCTTCTGACACAGAGGACGGCTTGTTTTTTCTCCCTAAATCTCTTTATATAACATTAATGTATTGGTCTAAATCACAAGGTAAACTAGTTTATACCTGTCAGAATGTTTTATTGGCCTGCCGAGAGCTCTTCCTCACACAACAAGTACATTTAAAGTGTGTATCTGCTGCCTTGAATAGATCTGATGCCTACAAATCTGCCACAGTGAGGTTATATTATTGCATACATTGTAATTTCAGGGGGATGTTTGCACATTTATGCTGTAAAATAGCAAAAACAAGGAGGTGATTTCCAATTTATTTCCCCTCTAAAAGGAAAACACTTGAAGAAACAGAACTTCCCCAGATATTTGGAGACAGATGATGCCCATGATATAACCAAACAGAAATACACATCCTATGTTATGATTATCCTAACGTACTTAACGATTTTATTCATTCGACAGAGCCCAGTTTTGTTTTGCTATTTAGAATCCGCTCCAACAGTTTTAACAGTTGTAATAGGTTGAATGTGGGCTAAAAAGAATGAGCAGAGTATAAATAATTTTACTACAGCAAACTGGAGAAGAGAACATTCGATTTAGCCTGAAAATAAACATGTACTGTTTACTGTGTACTATTCAAAGCTGATAGAACGTGTTTTACTTTGTTTACAGTTACAGCGTAGTATCAACCTGAATAACATGAAACCTACAACTTCAAAATAGATCTGCGCTTCTCATAATATATTTACTCTCATTACCATAATGAATTATTGATTTATCCTACAATAAAACAAAAAATGAGGAGTCTTTTAACTGATGCATGTAATTAGTGTGATTAGTAATTAGGGCTCCTGACCGAAATAAAGGGGAGTCTAAATAAATCTGCCTGTGCCGCTCCATGTGAAAGGCACAAAAAGCCATCAGAGTGACAAAGGGCTGAATATGCACCAGCACGAATGAACGCGCCGTATGTGTGATGCACACACACACACACACACACACACACACACACACACACACACACACACACACACACACACACACACACACACACACACACACACACACACAAGGGAACCCTCACCTTCAAACAAGAGAGGCCAAACATGCACACGCTGAACACAGCAGACATGGACACGAGGCGCGTCTGCATTTAAAGCAGCTGTATTCCTCAGAAGTGTGCCAGAGAGCGCGAGAGAGAACAACAGCGGGGATTAACAGTGTGAGAGAGAGCTCCCCTCCTCCTCCCCTTACACACACACACGCACACACACACACACACACACACACACACACACACACACACACACACACACAGACACAGACAGCCCGGCCCTGACCTTTGAAGAAAGGCGACAGATGGGTCTTTCTCTTTGGCCAGGTCCCTGCTGACAGCTGTCCAGGATATAGGGAGGTGGTGTGTGTGTGTGTGTGTGTGTGTGTGTGTGTGTGTGTGTGTGTGTGTGTGTGCAGGGAGACGGTCGAAGGTCAAACATTCCCCAGAAGGAAGAAACGAAGCATGAGCAAATTTATATGGACGTTGGTGAGGAGTAGCGGAGGGAGCGGACGCTCCAGCCACAAGCCTTCCACCCACTCCCTCGGGGGGAGGTGAGGTCCAGGTGGGCCAGGAGACACACCTGGACCTCATCGCGTTGTTTTATTAAAAGTTATCACAAGATACGATGCGACTGTTTGCGCTGCCAGTTGAATCCTGTCACAAGGCGTGCAAAACGCGCACGTGCAAGCAGGCAACAGCTCGCGCCTCATCTCGCATTCATGTAGACACATCCATATTCATAAATACTTCTGTTTGTCCGTCCATCTGCCGGCCTCTGACCCATCATTGTGTCTCTGTCTCTCTGTCTCTCTCTCTCTAATCAGGCTACTGTTTTGACCCGATTAGTCTTGCCCTCCCTCCCCCATCAGCATCACTTGTAACTCACATGTTGTGTGCCTTGCACATACAGGGTCAGCATTGTGATTCAGGATGCACCGTCCTGCCCAGCCATGTGCAGGGACTTCCCTTCCTGCCGGTCGGGACATGTCTGTGCATGTTGGAAAGAGGGAGGGAGGGAGGAAGAGATCAAATAGTGAGGAATGTGAGCTTTTTTTTTGCATCAGACTGCAGCCAAACTGTGGTTATTGTAGTTTGGTTGCTTTCAGATCACCGTTTTTTCCCACTTCCTTCTGTGGATTTTTAAAACGTATGCATGAAAAGTCAGTGTGTGGTCAGGTTCGACCCAGACATTGACTCAAAACAAAACTAAACGTGAACAACATGTGACAGCGTTCATTTGTTTGATGAAGTTCTCTTTTTGTAACTTTTAATACTACTGTTATTAAAGGTATTTTTCAAATGTATTAGATGAATCGCTTACCTGAAACCAAACAAGATCTTCCCCTCCTCAAAGTTTCTGTGTACTTAAATTATTTAAAATAAATTATTTGTGCAATTCACGAAAGAAATCACGAAAGCATCTTCTCCTCATAACTTCAGATAAAAGATAAAAATTGGAAACAGAAACACAAAGAACACAAAGAACACTTTCTACATTCCACGTTCACAGGTTATATTGACCTTCGGTATATTTTGACGCACACTCCCAAGCAGCAAAGACTCAGGTCTAATTCTGTGTATTATAATCATTCATGACCGGAATAACAACACTAAATTCCCGCGACGAGACGCTCTGTGAAGCCATATCTTAATTTAATCCTGGACTGCTGCTCCCTTCTGGTTCTTAAACGTCTTATTTTGTCCTATTTGCTGATGTCTGGTTCATTTCAGATTTAGCTTGAATAATTGGACGAAGAAAATATTTAAACCGCTGCCCCTTTTATATACATCTATGTACAGTACCTACCTGTACACACACGTCACTTCATGCAGCTTTCCCTTCGCATAAGTGTGGGAAGCCGACTTGTTTTGGTCAATTCTTTAGTCAGATGTGTTCTACCAATGTCTATCAGACAGACACTACATATTGATTGGCCTTGATCCTAAGTGAACCCCATGAGGCGGGTGTATCATCAGTGGACCACACGGCGATAAAGGGGATGTGTGTCATGATTAATGCGTCCTTTGAAGATTCGGTTGGCATTGAAAACGGAAATTTTCCCCTTAGGAATGTTTTTTTATTTAAACAGGTGGTTTCTTATCCACAAGTATTGCTCAAAATTCCCTTTTTAAAGTCTGGCAGGATGGGCGAATACTCACATAAGCACACGGCATCCAGAGACAATAATCACACATAAATCCTTTGGTATTGAACAGCGAGGAAACGACAGACGTTTCTCTAATTGCAGGGAAGAAAGTGACAATTAATAAATCCCCCCCGCCCCGACCCTCCCCAAAAACACCGGTACATACACCACAGGACTGCTTCAGTCGGCACACACGCAACAATAAGGTATAAATATTATTGATCCTGGAATTCTGCAGAACATTTTCATACTTACCTGTACAACACAATGACACACCACCGTACACATGCTGGACTGGTCTGACGTGCTTGTTTTATTGGTCCCTTTTCAAATTTTGTATATCAAAAAAAGCGCTTGAAGTAAATTCAAAAAAGTTTGCGTAGTGATTTTTGCAGCCATCGTGGAACAATAGATTATTTGTTTACGTGTGCAAACTCCTCAGTGAAAACAGCTGGTTTGGTTGTGCATCAACACACATTCCTCAAACCGCCCCCTCCCTCTCCCCCCCACACACACACACAAAACCCCGTAAACTCCCCCACCAACTCGTTTCGTCGGACCGGCATGCTAAGCGGACAGGTGTCAGCCCTATGGCCTGCACATATGCACACAGGCAGGACTGTGATTTCAATAACGTCATTCACTGGAGCTGAATGGGAGTCAGTGGGGGCCCTCGCTCTGTCCTGCGCCTCCGGTTGACAGACGAGCAGCCGTGTCTTTGTGCTGAGCCGAGGGGCCCCGGATCACTCAGCAGAAAGGAGGAGGAGGAGGAGGAGGAGACGGTTGCTGGGCTCAGGGTTTTTTTTTTCTCGCTGTGGCGATCACCGGAGTACATGTAGTCATTTAGCGAGGACAGGAGGAGTGGGAGGGGGAGCAGTGGCGGTTAGGGTTTTGTGGGGCTGAAATAGGGGCAGACGGCGGGGCTTAAGGTCATGTGTCGAGTCAGCGTTGGCGGTCATGTGTCAAGTCAACGTTGGCGGCTTTCCTCAAAGCTGTTTGTGTTTTTTAACTAAGGAAGGGTTTTGTTTCTGCAGGTATGAACTTTACTGTTTACACCTGTTCACTGGTCACATGTACCGTACACAATGTGTGAAGTGACCCAGTATCCATGCAAATACACATGTATACGTGCGTGTGGAGTCAGGGTGGAGGGGTGAGTAAGGGGGGGGGCAGCTTTGCTTGAACCCACCTGCTGAGGTACAATGGCCCAGAGCTGCTGCTCCTGCTGCGGCTTTGCAGTCTGCTCTTTTACGGATTCTTTTTTTTTTTTTTGTTCTTTCTTTTTGCCGTGACAATAATAAACACTTTGCTAAAAGGACCTCTACACCCAATCTGCTTGGGGTCATATGAATATTAACGCATGGCACACGCAACTGCTGCTGCTTGAGCCGCTCCTTTGCATCCCCCCCTTTGCAAAGCTTAGTCTGGCTTTCCGAATGCTTTACGGCTTGAAGCGCAGCCATCTATAGTTAAAAAATGTAGTCTTTTGAAATCACAACGGCCCCAGTTGTCGCCGCGCTCTTCCGCTAAATTGCTTCATGTCGCTGCACTGTGCATGCTTCTTGTGGCGGTCTAATCTTACATGTGCTCACTAATCTAACATCGGCCATGTGACACACTTTTAATTCTTCACTCTTCTCTCTCTTTACTCTGTTTCTCTTTCCGGCGTTTCACTTTGAAATGATTTTGGTGTTAGAGCCTTTGTTGCTGCTTGGTCAGTTTAACCTCCAGTTTAGCAGCATTTGTAACCAGCTTAGCCTCTGGTTCCGTCTCCCATCTGTTGAGACTGTTTTTCAGTCCTTGCCAGCTCGGTTTTATGTTTCTCCATATTGTAAACATGTCTTTAGACTTGTCTGAATGTCGGTTTAGCATGACAGAGGAATCACTGGTTCCATGAATGTATATTCAATTTCCTTTCAAAGTGTTTTGGGAGTTTTTCTTCTAACTCAGGGTGCTTTACAGATTGTTAAACATTCATTCTCTGTGCTCTGAGATTTTGGGCTCTATGAATAAAAATGACTCAGTGCAGGCAGGTAATCATTAGCAGTAGCATGTTAAAATGATTGCAATAGCGAAGAGATGGAATGTGTGACAAAGGCCTAATCTGAGTTTGAGACTTTGGGGAATGTTGGCTGATGTCTCCAGTTTCACATTTCATAGACACATTCACACAAGGCCATCTCATAAACAGGTTATGCTGCAGGCCAACGCGCTAAACTTCTCTCTCTTACACAAAATCCGAGCACAAGAATTCACAGCATCTCACACAGACTTGGAATCCCTGCAATGACGGTTTGTTTCATTAAAGATGTTTTAATTAAATATCAATAATGTCATAATTATCATGTTCCGTTTCAGCTTATTTTCCACACAGTGGGAATTATTTAGGAATCTAAGGCATAAAGGAATCAAAAAATTTAAAAAAGAGCTGATGTATTAACCAGAGGATTATGAGCGGCCGACAGGTGTGGCGGTAACACTGTTATGCAGGCAGATCACGTCTGAGCCGTGACATCATTTCTCTCTCTCTCTATTTCACTGTCTCTATGTCTTGCCCTCTATTTGGTATTCCACTGCAGCTTCTACTCCATGAGAGAACGCTCTATTCTCCGCTTGGTTTGAAGAAGGGGGGATGAGGGGATGGAGATAAATTAAGAGAGAGGGAGAGAGAGGGAGGGAAAGGGAGAGAGATAAACTCCCTGAGTGAAAGAACAAGTGAGGGTGGAATAAAGGTCGAAGCAGGGGCGGAAAGAGGGAACGATTACGTAGATACAACAATGAAGATGGAAGAAGAAGCAAAGTGGAGCAGAAGAAACAGAAAGACAGAAAGAGAGGCCCGGCGAGACAAAGAAAAGGACGAGAGGACGAGAAATAGAAATGGTGCAAATTGCCCCCAGTTTTATTCATTACAGCAGCACCTCCAGGAACGAGACCTGTCGGGGCCCGTGTGCATGGATGGTCAGCTGCTTGCATGTAAAGTGTACTGTTTGAACACTGGAGACCAGAATCACCAAAAGGGCCTCACCTAATATTCAATTTGTTCTAATTGACCTCACTTTGAAGAAATGCTGACAGTTCAGTTTGAGGAACAAACATGCGTAAGCGTCCTTCTTTTATTTCTAACCCGCAGGATGAGACAAAAACAAGGAGGGTCTCTGGCAGCATCTGTTCATTCAGGAATAAGAAGCAACTCGGAAAAGATATCTGCATGGAGGCTGACGAGGTGCAGGAATGTGAAGAAGCAGTCATGATTCATTCCGGAGCGTGCATTGATTACACGCCAAATGAACATACGTTGCATGCTAATTTCCTTCCCGGGTCCTCGAGAGCAAACACCACTGTGAGAGTACGCAGTGTAAACAGCTCCATAGCAATAACACGTCGGTGCTGAGCCACCTGAGGTCCCTCACACTGCAGAAAAAGTAGAACTGCATGTGACAAGCCGTGACATTCAACTCCACTGGGACTTCCCTCTTGAGCCTTCCTCCGCACTCGAATGCCAACAAAATCCCCTCCACAACATTCAATTTGAAATTTACCTAAAAAGATTTTATTTGTATTTCTTTAGCATTTGGAATTCAAACTCCTTGATGATGATATTTTCATTGTCACTATTGCTGAAAATCATAATGTTGAGGTGTTTAAAGTAAGAAGCTGCAGGGAATTATCATCCGACTCTATTTCCTCTGAGCTCTATGGAACATTGTAGCTTCTTTACATAACATTGTTATTGTTTTCCAGCCCACAACTTTGTTGCCTTTCTTCACTCCCACTGTTCTCAGCTTAAGATGGTGGCTGGTTTTGTGCTCTGAAAACACACTATATGCTAACATATGCTATATGCTAACAACTTATGACACAATGGCAGACTAAAGTTAAAATAGCATTCACAAACTAAACAGCTTAATTCAAACGTTTGATGAGACCAAAAATAGAGCTGACACATTAAAAAGCACAAGAAAGAGGTCGATGTGAGTGGGGATTGTTGCATACCGGACGACATTTAATTATGTCAAACAGCAACACCCGTCAAATGCAGGACACAAAGTAAAAGCGGAACGTCTGGAATCCTTCTGTACTTTCCGAGTGCACGCTAGATACAAATTTCTAAATACACTCACAATGTCTGAAATAAGGTTATGGATTAAACGTTTAGCTCTGTGCTCCACTGGGGTCATAAAGGTGAGGAATGGTTTGATCACTCAGGCATATAGATTATACAGTTTAAGAATAGAAAATACAACTGCTGATTCATAATGAATTAACCTTAATGCGCTGGGCGGGACTGAGATTATTTATACATTCCACAAATGCAAAGACATTAGCTGAACGTGTGTGCTAAAATATTGTCTGTCCAATTTCAAAAGAAGGAATATGGGGATAGTGAACAACCACAACTGAAGATAAGTAACTGTTCATTCAGTATGATCATCTTGATGTGAACTCTGTGCAACCATTATGACGGCCATTACTTCCGGTGCATAACGTGACTAACGCAAAATGTGTTCACCATGTTTTTTCATTCCCTGTTTGTTCACTGTTAAAAAGTGCTAAACATATCAGTCGTGTTGTGATGTTCAATTCAGGGTACAAATGTATTGCACATATAACAATATAAGCATCAGTGCATGGAAACATCGACGTACAATCCCTATGAAATGTTGAGTCATCCTGCACACTTGCCTACTGACCAAGTTACCGCTGCCATGGCAACCAGATCAGAATTGTCCTTTTCCTTTAGTCTATTTTTATGAACGAGCTGTGTGGGGAGAACAAGCAGATGTTGATGAAGGACTTTTCACATTCATCTTTTCCTTTTTCTGCAGTAAGGTCAATATTATATCTGTCATGCTTTCTATGCAAAAGTCTTTTACCTGATTCAGTTTAGCTTCTTGTCCTAATTCCTGTTTCATAACAAATGTCATTCACTCGGTAATACAAGATGCACCTCAGAGTAACAAGCGCTAACTCTCAGTGGTAAACTGTGTTTCTGTGCATTACTATCATTATGTAACCTTTGCTTAAAAATGACTTCTTACCACTGGTATTAACCATGGACCCTACAGCACCTGTATTGATTGACACTTCATCAGTTAGTGAAGCTGATTTCCCATAAAGTAAAAACGCAACTGCAAAGTTTCATAATAAAACATTTTGAATTCCAAGGTTTTATTGTGCGTGGATGAATTTTATGCAGCCCAGTATCAGGCCACACTCTAAAAAAATTAAGTAAAAGTAAAAAACAAATCATTGGTTTTATGTAGACTTTAACTTGATGTTCCGGCTTGACAAAATATGACAACAAAACCATTAGAAAGGAAGTGAGGATCCTTTTTTATGGTGGCCACGCAAATTAAACACATCCATGTAACTAAGGCAACAGTCATAGCTGGTGAGGGAGTATCATATATTGACAAAGACCGCAAATGTTTAGTGGACACAATAACTGTCTAAAACTTACCAGAACTTGGGTTTCTTTTTGTCTGAACCTAATGATTGTTTTCCAACTTAATGTCGTCCAGAAAAAGAAGATGTTTCGAGCAACACACGATAGAGATGGTGTCCATAAAACTGGCAATGCCACTTTGTTCCCTCATAAAAACATGTGCACTTGCAGTGTTGTTTTTCCAGAGTCAGTCATTGACGAGGCGACTGCAGCAGCTGGAGTTTAAGATTTCCACTTCCAAACCTCACTCATGGGTTTAATGTGATCCATTTGCTCTCCCCAATGTGTTGCCTTGCCTTTGGCTGTAGCTGAGATTTGGAGCTGAGCCAGAAATGCCATTTATAGACATAACCATAAGGTCTCGTCTCCACCTCGGACCCCCGCAATAAACGGACGGAGCCGCCTGAGAGAGTCTCCGTGAAGAGTTCACACCAGTCCGCCACAGATCACCAGCCCTGCGTGAGGCCCATGATTCACCCAGGAAGTGTTAAACACAAACAAACGGATAACACAACCCCCCCCCTCTTCAATAATAACGCAGTATGGGGTGCAGTGCCCTGTGAGGACTGTGGATGCTTTGAATATAACAAACATTATTCTTTTAAACTAATACCACATTCAAATGTTTTTTTTCAAAGTGTCAATCATTGACCAGATAAGACACAGATAAAGAAGTTTACTCATTTCGTGAGGAATCCATGTGCCATATCATAGCAGCATCATATCACTGTATGATATACACAAACAGTGCGTGGTAACTACTGCAACCCATTTTGTTTTATTTCAAGTAATGCTAATGTGACTATTTGTTTTGCTAATGTCACTCACTGTAAGTGAGCAGGATTTTCTGTCATTTTAACTCATGCCTCAAAATACAAGAAGTACGTAGACATATGTATAACTTCTAAGCGTTATTTTGAATGGCTCGCAGCAAGTTGATTTCTAACTAATAATCTGTGCAAATGTTGTCATTCAATCAGCTGTGACCAAGCTGTTTGCTATTCCTGGTAGAAGGAGGAACAGATCACACATTCTGTCTTTGTTCACACCAGCTTGTTGTTTGTATGTTGGAGTAGTAGACATTCTGATTTCTAGCTTTGCACCTGAGACCAAACCAGACTCAGCAAAGGAGGAGGATGCTCAGGATGAAAGTGGGGACCTACTTTCTGGAAAATCATCAGAGGGAAAAAAAAACAAATAGAGAGCGAGCGAGAGAGGAGCAGGTGGTCCCTGGCGAAAACAATAGGGCACAAAATAACCATGCCATTTTCTCTGTGACACACACCCAAATCCATGAGCTGAGTGGGAGAAATGTGGTCATCGTGATGTATCCACGTACAGAACAAATAACTTTGGCCATTAAATTCATCAAATGCTTCCCATGAATATCGTTGCCGACTTAACACAAAGCCACAGGACAACAGCTGAAGTAAGAGAAACAAGCACACAGAGGACACGAAGATTACCATCGAGTGACTCACCCAAAGACACAATCACGCAGTGATTATGGGTTGTCTCATTACCATGGCAACGCGTTGTGTAACGTGCTAATGCCTTATTTCAGTGTGTGTGTGTGTTTGTGGGTGGGAGGTGACAGTTATTTCCCCCGGATCACGCTGTCAAACAGCACGGATATTTTCCACGTGACACGTGGGCTGCATTGTGGGGGCACCGTGCCAGTTTTACATTCGAAACTCACGGTCCACTGCACAGTCTCTGATTGGTCAACGGTTTAATAGTCAGTGGGCACGACAACAGACCAACTGCTGACGTTGACCTGAACCAGACGTCCGGAAGCAGAAATAAAGCTGACATTATTACTTTAGTTTAGAGGCCAAATCAGCACTTCCTCACCTGTTGAACGGGTGACGTTCACATGCTGACACTGCAACCAACTTCAGCGTCAGCAAACAAAAAAGAAGATAAACGGTGACACAACGTGCTGCAGGCTGGAACCCCGGCATGATTATTAAGCAGATGGCAGATACACGTAAAGGTGATGACAACTCACACACTATTTGCTTGTGAAAGTGCATGGAAAGCTTTCGCACTGACATGAGCAACGAGGCTGTTAGCTGTCTGTTACCTTAGCGTCATTCTCAGGCTCAGCTGTGGTAAGTTCAGACAGCCTGTGTGTGTGTGTGTGTGTGTGTGTGTGTGTGTGTGTGTGTGTGTGTGTGTGTGTGTAGGTGCGTGCGTGTAATCATGCTGTAACAGTAAAGATGTGTGATTTATACAGGTGTGGCATGTGATAAAGTCAGACTGAGCTGACCCCATGTGGAGCAATAAATTCCACAGGAGTTCCTTTAAACCTCCGCGCTGCTGATAAAAGATTCATTAATGTCCCGAGAGCAGACACACACACACACACACGCGTGAACCAGGCGTATGAATATTTCAAACAGACACAAATATTATATAACATATGGAAAGATTCAAAGCAGAGGAGAAGACAGATCAGTCTTTTAGTTTCATCACATGTGATTTGTTGGAGCTTCTGCAGCTTCTCGGCTGACTGCTGACAGGAAAAAGGTGCAGCTTGACACAGACTGATACAGACCTGCTCCCTGAACCTACACTCAGAACCACAGCTACAGAGCTCACCCTCTGGGAAATGAATATGAGTGATTCATTGCAATTCTGTCCAGGAGACGGCTGCGTGTGATCAATACATTGATTTTTTTTTTTGTCACCCAACTTCCGCACTTACTTGACAGCACACTTTTGTGGTTATTTTTACACAAACCACAATTTCCCCCCTGAACCTGACTAGTTTTGTCACCTAAACTAAAAATATTTTATGTGAAGCGAGTGGGAAATTGAAACGTGTTACAAAAACGATCAACAAATTAGGACTTTTTGTAATATATCTTACGAACCTTTTTATGAGAATACGTTGCCAAGGGAGCTACACCTAGTAAGTATATGAAGCCAATTTTAAAATACTAATCGTCTTAACAGTATAACTAATGAAAGCTTCCAAGGAATGTTGTGTGAGGGTATTTATTGAGAATAGTGCGGTTTCAGTGTTTGCAGATTTGGGTAATTTAGGTCTGCTGAGACACTTTCTATAGAACTTTCACAGTTTTACTGTGTGACCAACTCTATTCTTTCGCTTCCCTCTATGCATTCCCCCAATCGCTGTAATCTGAAAAAGGACAGTAAAATAAATGAAGCGTAGTATATATTTTAAAGGCTTTATCAGAGATGATGAAAACTAGCACTTAACTGATTCAGTGAACAAGATTCACAATATCAGCGGATGTGAAGTGTCGTGGGCAAACAACATCAGCAGACATTTATGGTTGAAATACCAGCCTTATGTGTCAGATATCTTGAAATACACTCCTGCCAAAAGCTATTCAGAGTAGGCTGTATTTTATATATGACATTCAGATAAGGCATATCTGAGGAGCGGTTTCGATTGGACTTTTTTTTTTGAAAGCTACTTCCTACCATAATCTTGCAGTGTTTATTCCGCTGGTTGAAACAGGGAAACGCTCTCCCGTAAACGAAAAGATTACAGGAAAAGAGGTAAACCCCGCACCTTCAGGCATAGAAACCTTTGGGGCTTTCAACCACACGCCAACACACACACACACATTCTCAGTTGTGAAGCCTGGTCTTCTAGGATCTCTTTTATTGAAAGGTTGATTATGAATACACAAGGCGGGGGGGGGGTTCTGGTGGCCCCTGCGGGAGAGCCCCGCAGTTTATTGAAACACATCAAAGGCCGGTATGAAAAGCAGTGGAGGCCGCGGTGGGGAGATCCAGAGCTCGGTAGCTGGGCGTTTTTTGCTGATTAAAAGACCTATTGTTTTGCCTCCTCCGCTTTCTTACGTGACATCTGTTAACCATATTACTAAATGACTTACATGGAAGATTCAGCATGGAGGATCCCTCATGGAAGATCCCTCATGGAGGATCCTTCATGGAAGATCCCTCATGGAGGATCCTTCATGGAAGATCCCTCATGGAGGATCCCGCATGGAGGATCCCTCATGGAGGATCCCTCATGGAAGATCCCTCATGGAGGATCCTTCATGGAGGATCCCTCATGGAGGATCCCTCATGGAGGATCCTTCATGGAGGATCCTGCATGGAGGATCCCTCATGGAGGATCCCTCATGGAAGATCCTGCATGGAGGATCCTGCATGGAGGATACCCGACGGCCAACACAAACACAGCCAGAAAAAGATGTGGCCACGGGTCAGTGGAACAGTCCTAGAAGAAAGAGAAGGAGGTCCCCTCTTCCATTCTATTCTCTTCCTGCATTCAATTCTGTCACATGTGCCTTTCAACAACTCTCAACAACTTAACGGTAATAGAAAAGAGCCACATTGTGGTGAACAAGCTAATTAGCATGTAGCTCTGTGTCACGTTGTTCACTTCCTGTTTTATTTTCTCACCCGTCGTATCACTTTACTTCGTGTTTTATTGTCTCACCCGTCGTATCACTTTACTTCCTGTTTTTTCCACACACCTGTAAACGTACGCACGCCGTACCAAAAAGAAACAGGGATTCTGCCGGTGATCCATTGAGCAACGGCCGTTGGTTGGATCAGCCCGACAATCTATTCATTCAATTCCATCTATTTTGCCTCAAAGGGCTTTGCAATCAGTACACATACATCATCTGTCCCAGGAGCAAAGATACGGGAAAAACTCATCACAACACTGACCTGACTGAGTTGATTCATCTTTAAAGAATTCATGAAAAAGGGGGGATTTTTAGAAGTCGTCTCTTCTCTGTAACTACTTGTACACTGCAGGTACTTCCCGCCTTGTAAATCAAACATCCCCCCCCCCCACGTTTCCAAAGTTATTGAGAAAGTAAGTCTCTGCTGAACTTAGATACTTAACATGTGCTTTTCATCTCAGTCATGGTGCATTTTTCTCTTTGCACAAGTGTGTGTGTGTGTGTGTGTGTGTGTGTGTGTGTGTGTGTGTGTGTGTGTGTGTGCGTACAAATGTGCGTCGTTGAAATCCACAGCGTGGGAATTCCCCTCTTATCAGTCTGGTCTGGTCTGGAATCTCTCTTTAGTTTGTTTGGGTTTGTGTCGCAGAACGAGAAGTGATGAAAGGACAAGACGGAGGGGAAGAGAAACGGGGATGGAAACAATGAAAAGTTATTAATCATATTTATGTCTCGGTTAATCATCTTACATCATTTCTGATCTCGTATCCTCCTCTTTAGCAGTATTTTCTTTTCTTTTTCATTTTTCACTCTTGCCCGTTGTATTTTTAGCTACCAAGCCTGGGCTTTGCGTTAGGAGGTAATAAAACTTTCAGACAGCCCCCACATGGAAATGGACACAACACAAAGTGTCCCATTGAGATGCGTGTGAGGGCCCGGAGTGCGTCGTCCTACAACAAGCTCTTATTCTGCGGCACACAGAGTTGTAGCGCAAACATACTTGTAGTAGGAGGCTTTTCAGTGTCTTGATTGTCAAACAGAGAAACTAGACTCTGAAAAAAAAGGCCTGTGAAAAGGAGAATTGTTTGGTTGAAACAGATTGGGCCAGTGAATTTGACTTTATGATTGTGTGAGCTGCTGGATCAAACGCTTAATTACGCCCATACGGACGTTGAAATTGAGAATTTGATTTGCTAATTCGTGGCAAAAAAAATCCAATGTGTGTATTCCCCACTTTTACCACATGCTGGTCATCTTACCACACTGCCGTTGGAAAATGTTTATAAACCACATTTTCAAGCCAACATGCTTCCCATGTGACTGTACCACCTGATTTGAACCAAGGAATCACATGGGATTTTCCACACTGAAGCTAAATGAAACTAAACAAGGAAGTTCAATTTTGATCTTCCAGTGTAACAGAACAATACAAGAGTTGTTGACTCGTGTAGCTAAGGAGTGCTGAAGGGATCATTTCATCAAGCTACTATAACATGGAATGCAAAAATTACAATGATTAAAACGCGACAGCACATGGCAACTCACAAGGGCATCTCCACAACAACGCGTGGTGAAGAAAAAGGAGCTCAAAGCAAAAGAGAGTTGGGCTTCCTTTGTTGGAGCAATCTCAATAAACTTAAGTTAAAGACAGTTAAAGAAAATTGATTGAACTTTTCTGAGTTCATATGTGTAATGAACACATTCAATTTTCATCTGGGACGAAAAAAAACGTCTTCCAAATTACCTTAATTTTTCTTTTGTCAGACCTTGAAGTCCATGATTAATGATCAGGAATCAGGAAGCATTTATTACCAAAATATGCCAAACATACAAGGAATTTGTCTTGGCGGTTGGTGCGCGACAGTAGACAGACAAGACAGCAGTGCACAAGTAATAAAATAAAGTAAAATGAAATGCTAATGCAATGGGTTAGTAGAATAAGGCTAGTTAGTATAAAACAAGGGAATAAAGTTAAAAATTTTAAATATTAAAAAAGTTAAAAAAAAATATTAAGCAACAGATTACATCTGCAGGAAGTCAGGCTAAAGCGGACAATTGCTGCCTTTCTTCCTCATTTGATGACTTTGTTCCTACATTTATTCGGGTCGGGGACGTGGCCCATTAATGACCTCGAGCGGCCTGCATGTGAGTGGAGGAGCGTATGATCCGTCCATTCTCAATGACCTCACTCGAGCGGGGGATGAGCTGTCCGTCCCGTCACGCTTCCTGTCACATGAGCGTTGACCTCAGCGCTTCATTTTGCTTCTCATATGCTCAACTTCACTTTCTTTGGGCATGACGGCGATGACAACTGCTGACCGAGCACGTGTGCTGAGGATCACGAATATATCATTGTGATAAAGTCACACATCTACTAACTATCTTGTTGAGATGATGCTTTTAAAAGAAGAAGAATTCTTGTTTGAGCTCATACCCGATGATTGATTTCAATTGTCTAAGATAGTTAATCATATCGCCCGAAGTTGGCTGGGATGGACTCCAGCCCCCCCGCGACCCTGTGTGCAGGATAAGCGGTTTGACAATGGATGGATGGATGGATGGATAGTTAATCATCAGTGTACAGTGCAAGCTCTGTAAAAACCCCTCTAGAAATCCTCTTTAACCTTAATCTGGAGACCATCGCTGTCTTCTGGCCATCTGTTTACAGGCTCTGTGGGTTCCTGTCTCGTCAGCAGTCTCTTCTTAGCAAAGACATTAGTGGATTAACAGTCTCTCACACAAGGTGTCTTCACATTATTCAAGGGTGTGGACGTGCTGCTACCAAAAAGATGAAAAACGCTGTCTCATGGGAAGCTGAAAACCTGATAAAGAAATTACAGTCCACTGGCAATACAAACGGTGTAGTCAGTGCATCCTGCATTGAAGTATAAATAAAAATATATATATTTAAACGTATTTGAATGTTTGGTTCTGATCCATGTGAATTCAGAAGAGTTGTTAACCCAAACTCGGGTAAATCTGGTGTGAGACGCACACCCGCGTGACACTGATATTCAAACTGAAAACGATGTTCATAAATAACCCGTGGAAAAAAAAGAGGTGTTTTATTTAGAACTATGGCTTCCTCTGCACCTGACAAACAGGAAAGTGCGTATGCTGTTTGTGTGTGTTTGTGTGTGGTTTACAACAGGATGCTAAATAATCATAGCTCATGTTTCCACAAAGTACCGCACACCCAATGCCCTCCCCCCCCTCACCCATGACTTTTCAACTCTATAAATAGTTTTTCTGTGTTTCCACCCATGAGATTATTGTGCGTTTAAGTGTGTATCTCCGGCCTGCCCACGCACACACACACAGAAAGTGACGGACAGCCACAGCTTCAGCTAACAGTTATGTTATCACAAGCAGCTCCCTCGTATCAGATATCAAAGGAGTAAATAGTTGCTTCCCATCTGTTACGACTTTTGTGCCGTGTTCCGGTGTGACTGTGCGCTCTGCACAGGTATTTGACATTTACAGATACCTGAGTGCTTCAGTGACTTTTTAAAAATGATTTTAAGCTAAGCTGTGAATGAACGCCTTTGAATAATTTGGTTTTAATTGACTTGAGGTGTTTTATAACAAAAGCCAGACCTAGAATTCTGCATTATGTGGTTATCAGTCGGGCAACCACACGGTTCAGCAAAGACTTTTAGTACTTTGATTCTGTGGTAACGGTGCAAATATCACATTGTAAAAATACTCAAATTTATAATGAGGGGCCCATTCATTTAAAAACTCATTGTTTGTATCGTTGAGGCGTAAATCTTGAAGGCACTTTCCACATAAAATGGAAGCTGAACCCTGATCTAGAGCGCTAGTCAAAATATTTACCTTGAAGAAAGCATAATTAAAGGGGCTGAGGATACTTTAGAAATGATTCTGGTAAAAAACACTAAAAGAAGGAATCAAAGGATGAATAAAAAAGGTTGTGGGGGACACTGTAAAAAAAAACTGGAATTATTTTTGTGCGAAGAGATGATCCCCCCCTGAGGGAAACATCCTTTTGTTAAAGATGTGAATGGGAAAGCCGTAAACACAACGGATACACGTGGGGAATGAATGTGTACATCTGAACAAGGCATTAGGACGCATCAGTTCTCAACGCAGAGTCGTGAGAAGGGAAACACGTGTAAGAAACCCTTGAAAAGCAAAAACCAACCCGCACACACTCACACGAGGCCGTGGCTTGAGGCCTTGGCTGGACTCCACGTGAGGAAAGAGTATAACAATGCCCTCACTCACACACACACATTCACACACACACTGGAGGGGGGGGGGAGCTCTTGAGGAAACAGAAGTTACTAAATTGTACCACATCAGTAAGACGTCTGGCAGAATCCTTCCTCTCCCTGTCCCCCTCATCTGTCTCCCTCCAGATGTTTGACTTCCTGATGCATTGGCTTTGGTTTTTAGAGCTGTTTCATGTTCTATTGGCGCAGCAGGAAATATTGAGTCTAATCATTAGCGAGGGTGAATAATGAGCCCAGCTGAAACAACAAAGAAAGACACCGCAGAAAAGCAAGAAAAATATGCTAAAGAGGAGTCGGTGAGACGCGTAGATCTGTACATATGATACGACTTGGACACCTGTTAAGATATCAAAATGACAATGAAATATGTAATAACAAAGTCTGAGAAAGGCTGTAGATCTGTTTGTTTTTTCTTAAAAGGGCCGAGGATTGAAACCTTAACCTTCTATTCATTGTGTCTCCGTGATCAGAACCTTTCTGTCAGAACAAGAGTAGGCGGCATTCCCCCTTCGTGCTTTTAATGGGAGCCAGAAGGAGTGTCGTAAGGGGAAACACACATATCCTGTCGGATGTGTGTGTGACGTGCAAGTGTGTGATGCACCTCTCAGCAGGCGGGAATGGGACATCAGCAGCAGGATCCCGCATGGAGGGTCCCTCATGGAAGATCCCTCACGGAGGATCCCTCATGGAGGATCCCTCATGGAGGATCCAGCATGGAGGATCCCTCATGGAGGATCCCTCACGGAGGATCCCTCATGGAGGATCCCTCATGGAGGATCCAGCATGGAGGATCCCTCATGGAGGATCCCTCATGGAGGATCCCTCATGGAAGATCCCTCATGGAGGATACCCGACGGCCAACACAAACACAGCCAGAAAAAGATGTGGCCACGGGTCAGTGGAACAGTCCTAGAAGAAAGAGAAGGATGTCCCCTCTTTCAACCTCCCCCTTTCCATGACGCCCACTTGGCTTTACCTCACACTCCCGTCTTCAAAGATTACACAGACCGCAGCAGTATTCAGGGTTGTTATTTTTCCAGTAAATGTGAGTACACTTCACAAAGTTGGCAATCCACACGGGACCATCATCCCAAACACTCTGTTTAAGGAACTTTAAAAAAGAAAACCAGTGTGGAAATGTCTGCCTCACAGACTCACCCATACTTTTGGAAGAATATTTTATACAAGTGAGTCATCAGGAAAACCAACACAATCCAGTGGAGAGTTTAGAGGATACTGGGGGGCTGGAAACAAACCCATGCGGATCTTTATCCATTCAAGGGAGAAAGACTTTGGAGCAGATTTATGAGACTAATCAGTGTAATGGCTTTTAAATCGAATTGAATTTATTTTTGTAACATGTTTTCAATACAGGGCATGAAACTTTGAGTTTTACGGCTGTGACCAATTTTTCATGTACCAGTTGGAAATAATGTGATTTCTGTGTTGTGTCCCTGAGTTGAAGGCTGGTTATGGAGAAGGCTGTTTGTCCACATTTAGTTCTACAAAGGGATATTCTCCCATTGCCATTCAGAAGGCCTTGACTGTCATCCAAACACAAGTAGGTTGTGACTCATTCGTATTAGCATAACTTTGGAAATTAAAATAATAACCAATGGATCAGACGAAGAAAATGAAAGCGGACTCATTATTATTATATGTTCTTGTCCCGATTTTACAGGAGTTACACACTTATCCTTCCGCAGGAAATCCTTTCAGACGTGGGAGTGGGCGGGTGACCTCACCAAGAGCTTCATACTTGTTCCCAGACATCTGTATCATCCACTATTCTACTCAAACAGAGCCATGGAGCGTCACCAGGCCCATCCGGACACGTCCCGTCCCAGTCTCGCTCTCATTGGCCCCAAGTCAAAGTGACCCAATTTAGACAAACAAATTTTGAAAGCTGAAGTGGAATCGATCAATCAGTTCGGATTGATGACCCATTCAAATGTGTTAATCGTGATTTTCCATATAATCTGATCAGACTAAAAGGGGGGGAAAAGGAAGAGCTGACAAAGCACATTGCTGAAGCGTGTTGGCACGCAGCCATCGAGGTACCGCAGGTACACCGGTGAGCAAATGACTTAACGCTGAAAGCATTTTACAGTATCTAAAGAGCTTATTGTAATTATTCACCATATTTCCAGGATACAGGCCATTCCAATAACAAATATCAGCTTTATTATTTTCAGTATCTTTTTGTTTAGACGTCGTACGCTGCTCAGTTCATATGTTTGCTTGATGCATAAAACACACTACTTTCTGCAAATGTGTGTGTTCTTCCTGGAAAAGGCGACAAATGTCAGAGCCGTCATAAAGAGAACACAGGATGTACCATTCACGGATTGTTAATCCTTAAAATTCTTGGACATGAAGACTTCTGCCTTGGCATCCGAAATTATCTCCATGTTGATACATTTTAAAGGTTGCTGAGAACCACAAACCAGGTTCTGAGAAACACGTAGTACAGTTAAAAAGGTGATAACAAGGCAGGCCAATGAACACGATCAGAATACAGCGAGCTTTCCCACGTGCATCTGCGTCCGCCGCCGTGAGCAGATAGTCAGTGACTTAAGAGATAACGGTTCATTTGTCTTTAAAACGGAAACTCGACCTCTTACATGGGCACAACTTGGTAGAACACACACACTTGTCGTTTTGCATCAGCTCACTTCAGTGGGTCAACGTTCTTGGATTGAAACATACTTTTGACAGATTCCAATATACACCTATGAGGCAAGAGGAGTGAGTAGAGGGAGGGGAACGTCTCGCATAACAATTAAAGATTCAAAATCAGATTTCGGCCTTCGACTCACAGCAAGAGCCATTTGTAATTGCGACGGATTCCTGTCACCATACGGCCGGCCATTACCTTCTGTATACACGGTAAAATGACCAAAAAACAACCAGTACCAAAGCTGCGTTTCCTGACGGGGATTATGGTTGGACAGCCCTTCAGAGGTCGGTTGGTTTTGAATTTTTGGAGATTCAAGGTATGCGAGTCAGCCCCAGACTGAAGCATGCAGAGAAGAAGAAGAAAAAGGCCCAAGTTTGCTCTGGTTAGTTGGCATCAACACCTCTGTCATTCTTGTGCTTCCTGCCATGTTGAGTTGACGCGGTCACATCAGATAAAAAGGTAAAGCTACTTGACAAGTCTGGGAACAACTCTGAATCTTCAGTAATGACAACTAGGGGCCGATCGCCAGCTGTAAACAGAAGAACGTGTCTAAAGGTGCTCAGAGAAACGGCCAATAGGACGACGCTTCTAGCACATCGGTCAGTGTCAGCTCCATTCAAATGACAAATACGGGAACATCAATCTGGGGAATTAAAACTATGGTAGAAATATTACACTGAGCAAGAATACGGCCAATACGGGGTTCATTTTAAATCAACTTTATTTTTGTCCCATTTCCCCCCCAAATATGTTACATACAAAAAGGTGATCGGAATTGAACATTTCCTCGAGTCAAGACCGTAACATTTTCACAATAAATAAAAAAACAAGTATAAATAAAATAAATAGGACAGTATGTGCCAAAAAATAAAGACTCTTTAGAATTGGCAGATGGCTTTCACAATGTTGGGTTTTTTGAAAACACATGTACGTAATACTTGCATTCCAGGTCACAGTTTTTAGGATACAACTCTGGGTCGAGAAAGCAATGTAAACCGATAAGGATTACAGTACAACAGATTACAATGTTCTTTTTTCCTAAGTAGATATTACTGGGATATATACTTATGATGCCAGTTGTTCTAAAAGCTTATACCAGGTAGTGAGAGTGTAGTGCTATTGGAACTACTTCTAAACTTTGCTCAAAGTACAAAAGTAAATCCCACCTCTAAAACGCATCTCTCTTATCTTTGTATCCAGCTTGACATTCACAAAGGGTTGTTATTGCACTATACAGACATCCCCAAGAAAGGCACTTTTACCCCCCTCCCTCCCTCTCCCACATTATCAAACCAACGGTTGTTTACCAGCATGTGTGGCGCACACACACACTCAACTACTGTATTGTGATTCTAAAATTAATTTTTAAAAATGAATGCCTTTTGGTATCTAGTTAAAAACTAATAAAATATAAGTGGTTGTAAAAGGTTTCACTTTCCAAATACAAAAAAAAAGAAGAAAAAAAAGAAAAAAGAAAATGTGCAATTGTGTTGCTCCCATAGCCCCTTTAGTATGCTGTGTACCACATAAGTGAAATTTGTTTCCAACTATAAAAAAAACAAAAACAAAGACACAGGGATGTTGGATCGGAAGAGGAGACAACCCTTTTTCCGAACCTTTAGCATCACCATCATCGAATAAGGCCAGGAATGTTACTTGTGCACGCCAGGTCAAGATCAGTGTGATCCTGTAGTTGACTGAATTCCTTATTGAATAAAATGAAAACCGATGTGTGCACCATAGTCCAGACAGGCCAGAATCCAACCGAGGGTAGGAGGTCTCTCCCAATCAAACTGCAGCACCTACCAAAGCATTCTGCTGCATAATCGGTTCCAATGGAAGCAAACGGCATGAATGGCCTTGCTGCTTTAACACTTACGGAGCCCCCCAAAAAAAAAAAATCCATCTTCAAGGTTGTAAGCGAATAAGGGTGTTTTAGTGTTTGGATACCTTTGAGAAACCATGCCCGGACTGCCAGCCATCGGGGAACCTGACCACTCCGGGGTCTATTGGCTGCTTTGAAAGATCCAGCAATGAAGCATTGGTTTTGAGTGAGTAAGGGGAAGTATTTGGGTGTTAATTTAGGCATCTGCCTGTGAGGGATCCATTTCAGGCCAGGTAGGAGTCTATTAGGCATCAATACAGTCGAGGCATAAACTGGACAGGCACAAAACCGCGCGGCAGATCCTCCAGCAGTCACGAGTCCACTCGTCCCAGCAACGCCATGACACATTTTAAAAAGCAACCAGTCAGACTGCCTGGAGGAGGTGTTGTACAATGTCAGATTGCGTGACGGCATCCTGGGAGGCACCGAGCTGCATCCTCACTCATCAGCATGGTGTTGGAGAAGCTGGACCACGTATCGCAGCCGGTGTCTCAGCTCAGAGGTGCAGCCCATCTCATTCAGCATGCTGAGGAGGTACGTGCACGAGACGCGCTCCCGGCTGATGTAGGTGAGTAAATAAGAGTCCGATGACTTGCACAGGATGATCTTTGTGTGGTCGGCGTAGAAGTTGACCTGGAAGGGATTAAAAACGGTATGAATGCAAGGAGCCTACAGTCCCAACACAGGGGTCACTTGAAATCTATTGTCTGGGATTAGAATTAATGAGGTTTTTCCCCAAACCTGTAATGTGCCGTTGTTGAAGAGCATGACCAGAGCATGGTCCGTCTTCACCCACTGGAGCAGCAGAGGAGGACACCCGGATACTTGATCCTCACAATGAAGATCTCCACCCTGAAGCGAACAGAAAATATTTAGTTTGGACCACAGGGTGTCTCATTAGACACCGTAGACCGCTTAGAATATCCAACAGCTGATTGAGTGTAGAGAGAAATTCCTCAAACAATTAAAAAAAATTCTGAGAAGTCATTTAGTATCCTTTTAGTCACAAAACACTGAAATCCTCAAGCTAATAACCAACCGCTTGGCTCATACCTCCATAAGGTTTTGCTCCATGTAGTTGGCCATGAGGTCCACAATCTGTTTCTGGCCACGAAGCTGCTCAGGTAGAGAGTTGGCAGCGAATGTGAAGTGTTTGTTGTTGGGAAAGCGGTAGTGGACGGTCCTGTTAAGATGGAGAGTGAAGTGTTAACATTTGATAGATAACAAGAAACATTAGCTTTTAATTAATGTCCCATCAAAACCAGCGAGTATCTTGGGAAAGAATAACCTTAAAGTGTTCAGTGGTTACGAGTACGTACTTGCGTTGATCACAGAGGCTCAGACGCGTGCCCTCATTGAAGAGCACGCCGATGCTTTGGTTCGAGAGCTGGTAGCCGAAACCATATTTATTCGAGTAGTCGACCCACTTGGTCACCCACAGGAAGGACTGGGGGCTGGACAAACAAGGCGGGTTTCTAGTGGCTGGAGAAAGATAAAGATGTTAGACAATAGAAGAATTTCCACAGCATACTAATATCTATCCAAAGTTAAGCTCCAAGAAAAAGTTTAGGTTTAAATTTTCAAAGTCTAAAAGTCAGCATTTCACAACCAAAAGAAAAAAAGGTATACATAATGTTACAAAAACTATAAGCTTAAAGGGGCTCTAAGCGACATGAGTCAGCAGGTTGAGGGGATGTGAGAACCTCGTGAGGCTCAGAAAAGATCTGCTGAATTAAACTTGAATGATCTGCCTCATGTGTAATTTATAGCAACAGGAAGTCAAGCATAGTTCATGTTGGAAGAAGCATCATTTGTTGGCGTACGGTTTCGATAGCGCTGCAGCCCAATGCCAGATGCAAAGATTTATTGTCATGCCGGGTCGACATTGAGCAGATTTTCCAAACTAGCATCGGGATTATTGTGCCACAAGGTCCTACCTGCAGGCATGTTGGCCAGGCAGCTGTTGAGGACTTTCAAGGCCGATTCAGACACCGCTGCAGGGGTCAGCACGTCCTCACATGCTGGAGAGAAAAAAATAAATAATAATGTACTTTTAAAATGTGGATTAGGAAAAAAAGCAAACCAAAATGCATTGAAACATGCACTTAGTATTGTGTGTGTGTGTGTGTGTGTGTGTTCCTACGTTCTGTGCTGCTGGCCGTTGTTCCCTTGAAGGAACGAGAGATTGACTTCCTGGATTCCTCCTCAGCAGGAGTTTGTTCCAGTGGCGCAGAGCCGACGACCGGGGCCATTGGAGGGGGCACCTGGGCAGCAGAAAAATAGAAATATATATAAAGATTACATTCATTCCATGGCAGAAAAGCAGACTGATTTCAATCAGAGAAGGACAACTATTACATATCTGGGTTGTCTGTTAATCAGCACATGCTCCTCAACTGCAACCTGGTTTCAATGAATTTCCCCATTGGGATTTTTTTAAACGGCAACCAGACTAGAATACCGGATAGTTTGTAGTAAGATCATGGGGGGATTTTGCAGAGAATGCATTGACCAATTTGTCTTCAAAGTAACCACAGCAGACATTTCTCATGCCAACGCAGGACGGAAAAGAGAAATAATTTGTACCTCGTTGGCTCCCACCGTCTTGTAGCTGATTTGCCGGTTGATGGAACATTTAACGATGCCCGACACAAGCTTGGAAATATCTTTGTCATCTTTTTCCTCGCATGGGATCTTCTCCACTGCAAACACAAGGTTTTCGCATTGTTGTCACAACAAATATTCCGTATGAACACCTACAGCGTCTTGGCGTAGACGGAAACATGACAACATTCCCAGATTGTCGCGTCGACGGAAAGGACCGTACACTACTCAGGGACGACTCAATAAACGATTGTATGAAGTCACTTGACGGCTGCGTCACATTACCTTTGGCTTTCTTCTTGCCAAAGAAGCTCTTTGCCATTTTAGTAAAGAATTTCTTTGCAGGGCTGGGGGGGTGGAGCTCCGGCACCATCACACAGCTGCTGGGTGGAAGCTTATCGGGGGTGAAACCCTGGGGAGGAGGAAGAAAAGCAGCATGAGAACAATGTAACAGAGACACATCCGGCAGCGACAACCGAGTGTCAAGCACCATCGTCCCAAAAAGAGAAGGGGGCATTACGTTTATACAGTGGATGAAAACTCAAAAAATCTCTAAATAAAACAGGACTTTTGCCTACTTTGGTGAAGAACTCGTGGTTGAGGATTTGATCCAGCGAAAGTCTGTCGCTGGGGTTTTTCTGCAGGATGCCGGAGATGAGTTTCTGTGCAGCGGGGGGCAGCGACGCCGGCAGGTTGTACCGGACGTCTTTTATACACTTGTAGGTCTCCTTCAGGTCGAGGGTCTCAAAAGGAGGGCTGCCGCACATCAGGGTGTACCTGAACGGGATACGGCAAGGTCAACTCAAGATAATCATTCACACTGAAAGAAATAAATACTAAAAAACTGTAAATAAATATATAAATAAAACAGAAAATGACTCACATGACGCATCCCAGGGACCAGACGTCGGACTCCGTGCCGTGGCCCTGCCTGTTGAGCACCTCGGGGGCCAAGTAGTTTGGAGTCCCGCAGATCGTTCTGAGAAAACCAAGCACAGGAGACGTTTACTGATTCGGAGCCTTCTGCTCTGCACATGCACACAAGGAAGTCGTGGTTGAGGGATTCTTTTTTTTTTTTTTTTTCTTCCATTCCACAGGAAGGCGTGAAACTGGTATTGAAACTCTGCTCTACATTCAACTGCCACTTGGAAACCAGTTTAGTTGGGTACTTAAAGGGAAAGATGTGGTTGGGGGAATGTTGCCGCTGACGTAATGGTGCAGATTGCGCAAATCTAGAAAAGGGGCTTCTGGATCTTCAGTTAAATCAACATTTACCCCCCCGCCAAACTTATATTTGGGAAGAAAATGACCCTCGTCAACCTTCTGCTGGAAAACAACAAAGTTCTATAACATCAACACAAACATACGCACTTTTTCCTCAGCTCGACCGTCTCCAGCTTGGCGGCGAGGCCAAAGTCTCCCAGCCGCAGCTCCATGTTCTCGTTGACAAAGAAGTTGCCTGAAAGGGGACAGAAACATTTCGCCCGGTCAGCATTCCGCAGCTAACATGTGCCGCCACCCTCCCCCCCCCCGAAAGTCACAGCAGATTCCTGGGATGCTTGTTGTGCGCGTACGCCATACATACATACATACACATACCCAGCTTGAGGTCTCGGTGCAGGATCCCTCTGCTGTGGATGTACTTGAGGCCGGATATGATGTGTCGGAGGTAATATCGCACTTCTGGCTCCGTGAGCGTGTGTCTCGCCTTCCAAATGTGCGCCAGCGACTGCAGGGAGGGGGGGGGGGAGAGAGAGCATCGGGTGAGCCGTCGACCCCGCATCCGTCAGGGGGATTACACAACGCCGCTGCACATCACAACCGCCAGTGGCACACACACACACAAGTTAGCTGCTTCTGTGATCGGGTGGGCGCCCCGGACCCTTCAATAGTCATGAGGGTACTGGCTTTGTGTAGTTCCTCCAGTGTGTGTGTGTGTGTGTTAGTCTCTGTTGTGCCACAGAGGAGCGTTATAAATACAGGTGCGTATGAGCAAACAGAAACCCGTACACTGTACAGTCTAAATTCCTGACGCCTCACCTTACGACTGCAGAGCTCGAGGAAGATGTAGATGTTCTCTTGGTCTTCGAAATGATGGGAGAATTTCACCACATGCTTGTGCGACAGGGTTTTGTGGAGCTCGATCTCGTTCGTGATCTGTTTTGCGATCAGACAAGGAGTCAGTTTGCGCACACACACACACACACACACACACACACATTTCAATGCAGGTTATCGCCCGGGCCTCTCTCCGCCAGACGGAAACAAGCTCCCAGTCACGTACCTTGTCCCGTTGGTGGGGCTTGGACACTCGGCTCTGTGGAATCACCTTCACGGCATACATCTTGTTGCTGGAGAGGTCCGTCATCTCGTAGCATCGAGCGAAGCCGCCCTGAGGGGAGACAGGAACGGCGGTCAGAAGGAGAAGCAGCAGGTTGAAAAACCTGCACCGGCCATAAATATACACCAGTCGGCCTCAATGGCATGTCTTTGATCAGAGGATCGATGGCTGCACTGCCATCAAATGATTTAGCCAATAAAAAAGGTTGGTGTGCAGGCAAAAGGTAATCAATTAGAGGGGGAATAGCAGAGCCGAGATGAAGTGTATTCAGATACATGGTTTCATAAATCAGGATGATAAATTGACAGGCGTCTTTGGTGGTTTCCAACCCCCCCCCACAGATCATCAAGTCGTAACATTGCGTCGATTTGAGCGCATTTAGAGGCAATCCAGACAAAAGAGATGCTTGAGGACATGCGGGGTTGAGGCAGACGCAGCAATCGTTAACCCTGGAACTGACTAAGAGACGTTTCCAGCTCTGCGGCAGCCATCGGAACAACAAACAACAACAACAAAAAAACAGAAAAGAAACTTGGCCGGCAGCCTGACGCAGCGTTATCGATGCCCGGCAACATGTTGATGCAGCCTGCGCGCTCACACGGCGCACATACATGTGCTGTCACGCAGCGTTACAGCGGCCATGGTGGAGGTGGATGAGCCAGGAAACACCACCGTGGATTAAAAAGCAGGTTTCTTTTGGAGAGCAGATGCGTCTTGGACTTTCAGAAAAAGGTGTTGCCAATCGTGTGTGCGCTCCGGAGAACGGGCACACCTTGCGCCTGATTCATTCAGGAATGACGCGCTCAGCGGGGGGGAGAGAGAGACAGAGAGAGGGAGAGAGAGAGAGAGATTGCTCACAGCCACCACGAGGTCACATTCCCGCATTTAGTATCACGGCAGATCACAGCCAGTAAAGCGCTCAACCGGCGTCTGGTTCACGTACACCGCAGACCTCGGATGACAGCACCCCGGAGGGCAGAGACAAGCGCCAAAACGTAAAAACGTCCGTACCTTTCCCAAAAGCTTCCCTTTACTGTAGCACCGTCCCGTTTTGGAGTCTGTCACCACCTGAGCCAGCTCCGCTTTGGGCTGTTCGGGTTTATTCCTGCCGGTTTTCACCGGGGCGGAGGACTGCTGGGGTCCGCGTTCCGGAGCAGGCTTAAATAAATCCGCATTCATGGCGTGGCACGAAAGGCGCTGCGCCGCGGTGAAACAACCGGTATCCATCGAACACGGCGCGGAGGACAATCAGCCCGACGTGAGTGTCTGAGAGAGTGTGCGCGTGTGCGTGGATTTAAATAGATAGAATTATCCTTTTTTTTTTTTTTTTGTCTTCGCGTATTCTCTCAGTTGGCTGGTCTAGTGCGTCCGACTCGTCCGACTCCGTCCATCTGCCGTGGCTGGGCTGTGCGGGCTTTATAGGCGAGCGGTGACGTCACGGGAGCGGGGGCGGGGCGGGGGAGAGGTGGCGCACTGGCGGAGAAAGTCCAGACGACCTGGTCAGATAAAATCTGTACAAGTGGATAATGGGCACCAATAAAATAAAAAGAAAGAAAGATCAAAACAATAAACGTATCTGGAAAATGGAATAAAAAGCGGAAGAAGAAACAAGATGCCATTGATTCTTATTCTGTCCCTCGTGTAGCTGCCTGGAGGCCAATGCCACGCTGTAACCCGGGGGGGGGCTATCGATGCTCGTCACTTTTAACAGAGACAATGATCAGTGTTGCCCAGATGGAGCGCCATCACTTTATTAAGGACGTATAGAATGTTTCATTTCGTTCATCGTGACGGAGCTCGTGCACGTGAGTCATACATTTCTTAGGATTGAGATAACCTCTGCGCACTCACCACGTGATGTACACATGTTGAAAATGAATTCTCAAAAATGTGGCGAAGTCATACAATTTAGAAAAAAACGCTCAAGCGAAACAATTCGTTTATTATTTTCTGCCGAAATCCCCGGAATGCTACAAAATAAAAGCACGCATTTCCCATAAATCTTGGGTTGGATTTACGCCGCATGCGCGCGCGTGACACCTCGTGTCCACCATGTGATCTGAACGTCGGAGCTGCCACCTGGCGGACAAAATCTGGAGCTCTGCAGAACGAGGATTGTATTCATTCTCCAGAACCCTTTATTCACCGTTCTCCCGCCATTAACCCCAAAACTGATGACCTAAGAGACCGTGTTTGTCTCTTGAACATCGCACAGAAAGTCGCCCCCGTCTTGAAATAAGACACAAAGTCATATTTAAATTGTGCCAACGCAAATTGTACGTCTTCAAGACAAAATGGGAGCATGAATACTGAAACAAACAAGTCTGATAGGTTTAAACACTGAAAAGCAGAAGATGAACCGAGGCAAGGCAGACTCAAATCAAGATTTATATTTGGGAGAACTTCATGAACAACCTGAGAGCGGGCAACAATACATGTAAAACAGAAGCAGAGGTAAAAATAATCGGCAGAATTGAAACACACATTATAGAAATTCACCAATGCTGGAGGGAAAGAGGCAATTGGAACAGTGCTACTGGAAATATAGTGGTCAGATGTCAATACAAAGAAAATGCAAAGTGTTTTACAGCATTTCACTATAGAACAGGAATGAGTAAATACATACAGAGCTACGTAGTAATGTCCGTTTAGACACTGGACTGAGGCATGAGCAGGACTCTCTTTGCAGCTGTAACTAGAGCCGTTTGTGGAATGTCAAACTGCTACGAAGAGAGCAAAAGGAGTCTTACTGGTTGTCTTACTTCATGCCGTTGGCAAATGTACACATCTTCAGCTCAGTTCAGCTGCAACAGGACAAAACGAAGATGTGACTTTACAGAACACGTCTGATGTATTTAATCAACAGCAGCCTGTTTTTAACAAGGACTTCCTAACAGACCTAAACTCAAGAGAAACAACTGCATTTTGGTCTTTTAACACAGTCATGTGACATTACTCAACAAAGATAAATGCTGCACTTTTGTTTTTGTCATCAGGTGGACACTGTCCTTATGTTTGTACAGGCGTTCAATAGTATTTATGCATTGCTTTCTGCATTATTTATTTATAAAAGCAGGGCCAGAATTAAACCATCCCAGATTTAGATATTAATCCCCACTATGTATCATGAGCTGTACACTGAAATTCAAGATTTTGTGAGAATATGATTTACATATTGGACTTGTAACATTTAATATGAAAGTCGGGTGAAATGCATCCCTGTCAGCTCTCACTTGTTGAGGCTGAGGACACGCAGCAAGTGGAGTCTAGAGGTCCATCATGTCCTCTCCTCGAATTTTCTTCTCCTGCGACTCTGACCAGGCTTTGTTGATGGTTCTCTTCATCTCGTCATCTCCATCAGAGTAAATCTTCTTTAACATGGTCATCAGACCATCGCTGGGGTCGGCATTCTCCTCAACGCTGGGTTTACTGTTGAGACAATAGGTCAATAACTGTTTGAGTGTTTGTTGTGTACCCGAACAGCTGGGATTCTGTGGTAACTAGTACAGCTGCACAGCGACACCTGCTGCACAGACACGGTACTGCAATCTCGCAACTCGCTGCTTGGAGGGATTGATTGGCCAGAAGTGTATGAGAATACTGGCTTGATTAGTTATAAAGCACATTGGCTTCAGTAGGCATAGGGCACTTCACCGTGTACCAATTCATTCTGTGGAAAATCCCTCCTTTGTGAAATGTACTTCCTTTTCATTTTACTTTATTTTATTACTTGTGCACTGCTGTCTTGTGGTCTATTGTCACACTGTCTACTGTCGCGCACCAACCGCCAAGACAAATTCCTTGTATGTTTGACATATTTTGGTAATAAATGTTTCCTGATTCCTTATTTATCTGAACTTACTCTTTGTCTTTTAACTGCTTTTCCACCGTTGTTAGACAGTCCCACTTCTTCGTTGTCTGCTTCTTGCACATGATCAGGACCATGTCTGTTTTTATCTGTTGATGGGAGGAGAGATGGATAAAACACTGAGCCTGAATCCAGCAGTTAGCAAGGCAAGAGAAAATTTAGCAATGGCACTTAGCCATTGTCACTTAATGAATCAATGTGGACTAAATCAAAGAACTTTACTGGTTGTTTTCCTTGAAGTATCCTCTCTGCCGGTCTGCCCTTTAGTGGTCACAAACTGCTCAATGGACTCCAACCATAATGGAAGGAGTCATCATTTGAATATTTTTGATCCAAACAAAAAAAGGTACCAGACAAAATTGAAGTGTGATAACACACACACTTCAATTTGGAGTGAAAGGATGAAAAGCTGTGGTGGAAATGAAGACGCAAAGATAACATCAAAATCACCGTTTCTGCTTGTCTCACTCAGAAACGCTGGCTAGCCAGTTGACCGCCCCAAAAAACCTCTTTGGATCTACACGATTCACGCGGATGACATATTTTGATTTCACAACAGCAAATTTAGCCGAAAAGCAACAAGTTTGCAGGTATGAAAATGGTTCAAAAGTTAAGAGGAATACTCACTCAAGCTTTAGTAATTGGTTTAAAATAAAGTTATGGCTTCAATTTTGTAACTAACCCGACATATTTAAGGCTTCAACCTTTTGACAGAACAAATCCCACATTAGTGCAATTTGGACGAATAAGCTTTGTTCACCTTTTTATAACTCTCCTTTTCATTGATTGGATATAACAGGTTGAGGATTGTCATCTGATGGTTTTTCCCATCAAGATCCTTCACCAACACAGAAAAAGACCTGCAAAAGGGAGGGTGAGCAAACACAATTAAATTAATGGTATGAGTGGGGTCACATGAATCATGTATATCTGCTAAATATCATCGTACCTTTCTGTAAAGTTGACCTCAACATTTTCTGATGCAATTGTATGCACATCTTTCAATGTAAGGTATATTTTGATGAATTTCTCCGACTGGTCCCAGGCTGCGTAGAAGAGAGAAAAGGTTTTTCAGCGCTTGCAGATATCTAAAAAGCTGTATATTCTTACATATGACTGGCAGTCCTACTATACAACGTCACCACCATACCGTAGTTGTTGATCTTGACTGTGTATGCTGCTTTAGAGGCAGCAGATGGGTCGGCCTCTCTCCTGGCTTGTTTCTCTTTTTGTTGTCGTTTAACTGCGAGCTCCTTCTCCACCGTCTTCTGCTCCCGCTTTAGCACCTCCTGCACTCTTTTTCTTTCTGACTTCTCCAAGAGTGACCCCAGCTCCACAAAATCTGCCTCTAACTGCGCGATCTGTGTTGGAGAAAGAATTAGACCCACTGAGAAAGTAAACTTGCATAAAATGGACTAATTAAAGACCATTTTACAGAACATGTTTTAAACAATGTGTAAAATGTGCTCATTCTCCATTAGTTGATCAACTCATCAGAAGTTCAAAAGAGTAAATATTTCCTTCATAAATGGTTGCACAAGTGTTGCTTGAACGTCGCTTTTTTAAATTTAGAATATTTAGGGTATATTTGTTGTTACTGGTAGGAGCTAACAATTACTTCACTTTTATGGTCAGATCTGGGTATTAATGAACTAGTTTACCTTTTAACAGCTAAAATGAAAAGTAGTGTTTGTTCCAGCCCAACAAAAGTTATTAGTATGTTTTTATCTAATGCAAATCACCCTGTAACTTGGGACAACTGCATTCAAGCTTTCATAATTCAATATTAACCTACCAGAGGAAATATGCATTATTTATTTGTTAGCCTCGTGTTTTCTAGAAGAGCACCGATCACCCGTCACTGCACTTGAGAGATGCCTTGAAAGCACCTCGATGCCGTGGGGGACACATGATTATCTTCCCATGAAGTCAAGTTAGTTATGGTGACGTCACTTTGCCAGAATGTTCGGGTAAACTCCATTCAAAGGCTAGCTTACTGCTAGCTAACGTTAGCTAGCTACAGACACACACAGTCTGATAGGACTAGGAATGTATATTTCTTTGCCAAGAATGCCTTCAATAAACGTTTATTTTGCGGTTAAAATATTAACAATTTCACTTGGTGGTTAGCGTTTTTTTCCTAATTCGCCACAATAACTGACATGAACGTAGCATTGCTTAGGGTAGAACCATGTCACATCTCAGTTCGGCTAATGACGTTAGCTAAATAAATAAATACAAGCCGTTGTTTATTCCTGTTCTATACACTACAAACAATAAAACCGTTCCGTTTACCTGTTCAGTTATATCCATTTGGCCTTGGATAGTTTAATTCACTAAGTACAGAAATGAGTTGAGCGTTAACGTTGCTGGTCTGCTGCAGTACTTCAGCCGTCACCGGATACGGTTCTTCTTCGTTGGGATTCGTGGCGGTTGTCAAGTGGACCCGCGGGCGCACTAGCGCCACGCTGTGGACCAAAGTGTTAGCATCAAATATACAAATAGAAACACATTGCCCTCTAAATGTTCTTTTAGGTAGTTAATTGCATAGCAATATGTTGTTGTTGTGACTTTCGGACTAAACATCGTAACATCAACTCATTTAACTCACTTTACTCTGAAATGGATGATTCAATGTGTATTAGTAGAATATGATGTCTATATTGCCGGTTTAAGGTCCAACATGTAATATTGCAACCTTATTCAGCTTTTCTCATTTCATTAGTATAGATACAATTATTAATCATTAAGTTAAGCTATGAAAAACAACTGCAATGTTTTGGGACGCACAGCTTTGGTTTTAGGGGACTCCTTAGTCAACACCTAAACAGAAAACCCACCCAGTAAAAAATATGGTTTTACTTGACTGTTTTTAGAGCAATAACACGTCTAATCTCTTCATTAACTGCATACAATAATGTAAAACAAAACAGGGGAGACGTTAGATACGTACAACAATATTTATTCATCCATTGAGTTTTCAAGTCACATCAACATTCACTCCTCCGAGAAGTCACGGAATATTTTTCTCTTTAAATATTATGTCTTTAGTTGTTTTCATATTTAGAAGAGCCACGACACAAACAAAGCAAATAATCTGCCAAAGGATTTGATTTATTATCTTATCAGAATATACAGAAAATATGCAGCAGTACTCTCAGGGGATACTTTAAACATTAACACATATTTAAAAAAGGTGATTTGCTGCTTATGACACTAACCACTGACACAGCTTTTTTCTGTATTCCAAGTCGACTGTAGTGTCCAATGGATCCCCAATCACCACCTTGCCCTCAGAATCCCGGACATCTGGTTGTGGTCAGCCAAGTGGCGGAAGACAATTCGGCTCAGTCGCCATCTCCGCTTCACCCCCCGAGGTCTTGATGTCATCACACACCTGTTGCGTATTCTCACAGGACAGCTGTCTCTTGGTAATGCTGCAATTTCTTTATCGGCCACCTCCTGCAAAAATTTTTTGTTAAATGCATAGGAATTCAGTGTTTTGTTTTTTTGTATTTGAAATCATTTGGAACCGCAGTGGATTTGGGTTTTAATGAATTTAATGATTACTACATATTTGATTATGGTAAAAGCTTATACATTATACTGGTGTATTATTGCTCAGTACTAAAAAAATACGGACCGTAAGTGGCATTTTGAAAAGACATATTGCACCGTACCTGAAGCTCTTTGGGCAGGATGGTGTTCTTCCTCAGTGCATTGATCCGTAACCTCTCATCAGCATAGTCAAAAGCCATCTGTCTTCTCTTCACGTCCCTAAGCATCCTCCAGTCGACGTAGTAACTCCTCGCCTGCTCCACCGCCCCCCAACAGCTCCTCAGGGCCTGCAAGTAGCGTTGAAGATGTTTGTATACAAATGTTATTGTGATCACAAAGCTGATCATTTGGATTCATAAACACTGTTATGGACAACGGCCAAGCAAAGAGTCAACGTGGGTTTTTGGACTCACTCAATATCCCCTCGTAACTAGGGTCGCCCCCCCGTTAATCAAATGAAGTACTTATTTCAAAACGTATAAGCAAGCAACTGGTAAATGCAGCATTTTTTCTGGGGCGTTTTCGCAAATCTTTAATGGAGAAACTTAGTTCTACAAAGTTGTCGATTTAAACCAAAGAAACAAAGACAGCGATAGTCTCTAATTGTCATCGGTTTCAACTCACTGTAGCTATCGTGGCAACATATGTAATCAATATCAATGGAGCCAAACAGGTGCACTCATAAATAAATAAATAAATAATAAAATGACTAATATACGATATAAGATGACTCAATACCACTGCCATTAGTTTGTGCATTTGGAAACACTGAACAGTGAAGTCAGATGGCATTCACAATAATCATACTATATCAGCTTGTGTTGTCAGTGGAAAATTCTATATTCTATTAACCCGTTTTAAGTGTTACCGGAAACAGGACTCTGGTTTGAATATTTGATGTAGGATGAACAGTTAAAAAACAAAAACGTTCTCTTATAAAAAACAGAACCCTGTCGTAGCTGCTGATATCGTGTCCCTGTGTTAAAGGTTTTCCCACTCGGACGTGTTTCCCCGTGAACACGTTTCCCTCTCGTCTTTAGGTGCGGACATCTCAAAGCAAACATGTTTTGCAGGTAGTTTGTTAAACTAAAGCAATACAGATGTGCCCAGCGGCGCGATCACATCTGCTTCATTCGCTCACCTTCAACGGACGGACATTTTTACCCTTTTACATGGATCTGTCAGATAGCTCCCTTTGCTATTAGCTATTACGCTAGCAACACAGGTAGGTAACTTATCGTATAATTAACGTCATACAAGGCGTGAAGTTAGCATTAGCTTCGAAACTAACAACAGAAAGCTAGCAGCACTAACGTTAGCTAATACTGAAACGTTTGCTTTCTCAACCTCATACTTGTGTGATAGAGTCGTATTTATAACCCCTGATATTGGATTGCATGTGGTAAGTTACCTGCTTTGGGGCGCAGACAGTAGAATAAAGGGCATTTAAACCTAAACAAGCCACCCTGTGCGCCGCCATATTGACCGAGTCTGTCACACAGAAGCACCGAAGGAGGACGGCGCCACCGGAGAAATGTCGCCGCCTGTCGGGCGGGAGTGGGAAAGGAGAAGCTTATTGTAGAGGAGATCTACTGCGGCACAAAGTGTTTTGCAATGTGGTTATTGATGACTAAATTAAATTTGGTGATCAGATCAGTGATGGCAAACCAACGCGACTCAATTGCATCTTTGACCACAGCGGGAGGAGTTTAGTCGTGCTTGGGACTTGTAGTTTAAGACCCCGGTAATACTACTAACGAACCAGCAGGGAGCAGTGTCGTTCTATGAGCTTCAGGTCATATTGTCTCCAAAGAAGTGTCTAAACATGTGGAGTCAAATCCTATTCTCCAATCCTCTGAAACACCAGACACATCACTTCTCCCCTGAAACCACTAACAATGGAGCTGTATTGAATGAAGGACGTACATGTATGAAACAGTGTACTTATTCACGGGATCAGCAGGGGATGGTTTTACCAGGTTTATTATACAAAATACATTTAACAATTACAGATTCAGGATTCAATTTAAGTTGTTTTAAACAATTCCTATAATTTGGGATGCATTCTTGGATAAATACAAGCACATGACGCACAGCAGGCTTTGCTTCCTCTATAAAGAGTAACATCATGAAGCAGGGTGGAAAATCTGTAAAGGCTTGTGTTAAATGAAAATGACTGATTGCTCCAGTGTAGCTCTTATAATAGAGGTATTTGTAAAACTGATGTTACATATACAGCATCAACTCTTCTTATATGTTCAGGGTTGGTTGGTAACATTGTTTTGATCATTAATGTCAAGCAAGACAAAAAGTGCCTTTTTGGTAAACACAGCATCGCCATTTAACAGCAGCAGTATCTCATCATTCAGCTGTTTTTTGGCCCTCAGTTGGTTTTGGCCTTAAACACCTAAAGTGGCAATACCACCAAGAGGGCAAAACCATTGCCTCTTCCATGCATTTTACCCCCCTGGCAGAGAGATGTAAAAGACGCGAGGACCTGAAAGCTGACCTTCTTTGTTTCCATGCAGTGTACAATGTATGACACGTGCCGAGATTAAAGCTTTGCATTGGTTCGTCAAAATACCGTTTTTACAGAGTTTTAAACAGTCTGCCATCAGATGTTGATTTGAGTTTGTAACTGTTTGAACGTGTGAAGAAGGAGGTGATTAGTGACGTACACTGGCTCATGAATGAAAAGGCTTTTGATCCGCTGTGTGTGGCTGGGATTGCTCTGCGTTAAGGGACCAGTGAAGAGGAAGCACTCAAATAACTTCTTGGACTCTCAGACCGTATGAGTGGATAATACAAATAGAATATCACTTTTTTTTTATCAGCTGGCATCAAAGGAGCATTTGAAAATAAAGGTGTCATGTAGACAGGTGACTTAACAGCAGTGGAGTTAATGCCTCACAGAGGATCAAGACCTCAGCCTGGATCAAAGCAAAGACTTGGGAGATTCGGGGCCAAATCCGCGCAATATAGAACTGAGGTGTTTCTCAGATAAGTGAAGATTACTCATTGGCAATGCAGAAAAGTGGCCTTCTCCATGAAAACAACTGCAGTCAACAATACGGACATGCAGGGTCAAAAATGTGCAACTGAGACAGAGTATATACGACTTGAAGTATCATCTATGTATTTACACTGTATATAATATCTGTAGGCGGCACGGTGGCGTGGTGGTTAGCACTGTCGCCTCACAGCAAGAAGGTCCTGGGTTCGATTCCACCCAGTGGCCTTTCTGTGTGGAGTCTGCATGTTCTCCCCGTGTCTGCGTGGGTTCTCTCCGGGTTCTCCGGCTTCCTCCCACAGTCCAAAGACATGCTCTGGGGATCAGGTTAATTGGTGACTTTAAATTGCCCGTAGATGTGTGAATGTGAGTGTGAATGGTTGTATGTCTCTGTGTAGCCCTGCGATTGGCTGGCGACCAATCCAGGATGTACCCTGTCTATCGCCCGAAGTTGGCTGGGATGGACTCCAGCCCCCCCGCGACCCTGTGTGCAGGATAAGCGGTTTGACAATGGATGGATGGATGGATAATATCTGTATGCATTATTTAAGATTAATGTATATATAATATTCATCCAGTTTGTCTAGTTTCATCTTAGTTCCAGTTATTGTGGATTTTTGTTTTTTTGTTACTGCAATGAATAACTGTTTCGATGTAGTTTTTTTTCGCTGGGAGACAAATAAAGGATTATATTATCTTATTTTATGTAGAAGTTGAAAATACACAATGCGCTATAGTGACCTTATTGTCATCTAATAATGGCGTTAGATGGATGAGACGGGACCTCAGCAATCACCGCCTCTGGTAGTTCGAATAATGAGTGCAGTCATCTCTAGCTGCCAAAACAAAATGCATCTTATCAGCTAAGCCATAAAATCACATCATATCATATAAGTACTGGAAGTTATGAATCTCAAAGAAATGTATCTTATCTTTGCTGCAATGATCTGCACATTTTTAAGTTCATACAAGTCATCTACATACATAACATCAAATATGTTAATACACATTTTCTTACCTTTCTATTAAGCTCATTTGGACAAATGAATTGAATGTATCATAATCAAAGCAGACGTAGTCCCGAATAAACTACAAGTGAGCCAACTCTAGTCTGTTGGATCAATCAAAAAGAAAAGGGTTTGCGCTTTGTTTCTTTTTTTTTTTTTACAATGTTTCTTTACTTTAGCTCACTGAGGACCTATTTCAAACATCTTAGTAACTTAATATCCACAAGGTGTTATGTCTCTACACACCAGTCTATACAAATGCGGTTAAGTGACCAGAGCCCATTTGAAATATTCCACTCTTTCTATAATAATCATTACACAAAGAAAGCATACTCAGATGCCTACGGTACCTGCTGCAGAGAGGGAAAAAAACATTACCGTGAGACGTTTCCTGTATTTCTGTGGGTAAAATATACAACTCTCCCTCTGTCCTCGACAGGTCGTAAACTTCACAAGCGGAGACACAGTTTGCAAGTCTTCAACTGGACCATTGTCTTATTCTGGACGCCTCTCACAAACTCCTTTGCCAACTGAAAAGAAGCAGGCACATGTTACAGTATTTAAAGGTGATTTAATGAAATGATTGACAAAGTGAGCCATTCAGACGAGTTTTTGGAGCATGGAAAAGTCGTGCAGTCATGCAACTGTAATTTAAAGTTGTATATGCGCGCTTCAGGAGGAACTGAGCAGCCAGACTTTCTACGTAACTTCACACACTTGCAGCGTCAGACTTTTGTCCAACATTCAAAACTCTTGGTATTAATTAATTTTTTGGCCTTAAGGGCGCTGAATCAGCAGTCTCTGGCCATTACGACACCTCACTGACACGCCTTTTAGCAATCAGCATCCTTCTGAAGCCGATGCAGCTGATTTAGTGGGAGGTCGTGACCTCTCTGACTGCGGGGCCTCCGCTTTGCAGAGCTCAGGAATGTTTAGCATTCCCTGAGAAGAGAGAGAAAGACAGGGACAAAGAAAGCGTGGACAGATTTTGGGCGTGCGTGCGAGCAGGTAGGTAGACTCGCATCCTTAATGTTCACATCTAATCGCACACAAAACAGGGCAAAACAACGCCTTGGGGTTATGTAACAGTTTGATTAATGGATACTACAGGAGAAATTAATAATATCACAGTCTAGTTAGAGTTTGTATTGTAGTTAAAGGTACCAATTTAACTATTTGTACTTATTTAATAGTCAATAATATCATTATAAAGTAGATTTCAAGTATAAGATGTAGATACATGTACAATATGTTTAATACAAAACTGGTAAGATAATAACCGTTTCAAATATATATACATATATATAAGTACAACCACACCCCAGAGTTCCCCTTTTCTCTGACTGCAATAATGAGACCACTTGATAAATCGATCTGACTTTTAAAGCTTCCATTTATAATGTATGATGCCCCATAAAATGCACAAATAGCAATTCTTCTTATTTTTGACATTTGCAAAATTGTGCCCATCAAACACATTCAATTTTTAAAGCACCAGTGTGGGCAACAGGTGTATGCGCAATTGTTTTGCAGTACTTCCTCGTACTGGCAGATATATGGTAGACTCAGCATTATCCATCACAATATAGTAAGAACTAGAACTGAGTCTTTTGGGTCAAGTAAAAAAGAAATGAGTCCCATCTGCAGATACGCCGCATTCACTCTGCTGAGGGGAATATTTCAGAAAACCAACAACCTTCCTCTCAGATTCAAGAGCTGCTCCCCTAATTGTTTGATGCATAACCTCATAAAGCGGAATCGGTTTGTTTGTCAGCCTGTTTTTCTCCACTTCAGAGAATATGAAGACGCATTTGCAAAACTACAGCCCATACATAAAATACTGTGTGGCGTCATGAAAAGGTGTTGATGTTATTGTCAAGCGGCACAAGAATAAAGAAGATAAGATCTGAACTGAAATGAGTCCAGTGACTTTGGAAGGTAAACAAAGAGAGAGAGAGCCAAGGGAGGGGGGGGGGGGGGGGGTGTAGGCACATCTGGGATTATACTTAGTTGCCGGACCACCAATGCTACCAAGGAAGTGTAGCTTAAATCTTTCTTGACCCGAGCGAATCAGATGAAGGGTAACTCCTGGTGCCGTTTTACGAAGCCCAAGTACATCCTCCTTGTCAGAGTTTGAGGCAGTGTTGATTTATATGATGCCACCTTTTCCACGTTTGGGTTCAAATCGTATGTCCCCCGGCTTCCTGTGGAGACCCTAAACGTCTTGACCACCACTGACTGGGTGTGTTAACTTTTCCTTTACTGTCAATTAAAACGAATAATAAAATAGTCCAAAAATAGTGAATAATACAGGATTTGTTTGAAGTCCACGGAGAGTCACTTCTACCCGAGGAATCTGTTTGTTCATCAGCCGCAAAGGTCGCTGAGCTTCACCTGCTTCAGCTCGTGTGCTTTTAAAAGTCCTGTTAGACCTCGTTTCTCTTCCCTGAGGCAAAAAACAAACCACCCTCCAATCCCTGAGATCAAAAGGCGTGAGCGGCGTCGGGTCGCGTCGGTCGGTGTCCCGCAGGGTCAGGCCTCCCCGCGGCGTCTCCTGACAGGACAACCCAACCCCGAGGACTGGTATCCACATCAGCTCGCGCACTAAGCTCTGTAACAGCTGTTGACAGCAGCTCATCTGTCAGACTCGCCTTGTCTCCTCCAATCAACTCACTCGCTAATGAATAAGAACCCATTCGTCGCCATCACGGTGGCAGGCTCCGTTTCCCTTTTCTCCTTTTGTGTGGCATTTGGACAAAAAGACGTAGGGCACACAGTTGTGAGGCAGATGTGCGCCGCACTCATGACGTCACAGAGTCGAGACCCCTGCCGTTGTTTCGCTTCGCTGTCAGAGCTTTTATGTTGGTCCTTATCGTTGGCTGGCAACCAAATGGAAGCCACGTTAAAGATAATGTTTGGAAATGTGAGAGCAGGATGCGTCGGCCGCTCACGGTAGTCCAACAACATCAGCAGACAATCCCGAGTTGGACGTAAAACATTTCCTGCAACATGTGTTGCCTCTTACCTAGCGGTTGACAAACTAACATAAAACTGTGCATTAAAGACAACTGGAGACCGGGCAACATGTTATAGTTTATTAACATGTGTGCGTGAGTGAGGGCTTTTGTGTGCCCACTAGTTTTTTTTGTATGTGGTACCCATCAAAGGAAGCTACATACACACACACACATACACGGGCTTTAAAAGGAACACACCAAACCTTTCCTTAAATGATTTAGGCTTTATCTACACAGCGTCTTCTAATCTAATCTGCTTTCCATCAAGGTCACACACAAAAACCTCAGAGACATTTCACATGTGCAAACATGAAGCCAGCCTTGTGTTCCTCTGCTGCAATCTGCTTATTTCTACGTAAACAATGAGAAAACATGTTTTAAGTGTTTGGACAAAAATGGAAACACTACGTGCTGTTCTAATGTAGTCTAATAACCCCCAGACAAGCCACACATTTAGTCCGTCTTTAAACATATTTCATGTGTTAGATATCATCAAGTACTATTTGGATGCATCTGTCAGTTGCCATTTTTGCACAAAGCCCATCAGAGTGTAGATCACATCAGCCCTCTCAATCAACAGTTTCCAGATCCACGAGGAAACCCACAATCAGTGAGGTTTATGTTCCCCTACCACAGTTAGCCGTGGGTGATTAAATACACGCCGTGGTTCAAAGAGGGGAGTTAATGGGTTTTTTGTGTATTTATTTGAAACGATCCAATGACGGTTACTGAAAGTGGTTGTAGAGGGCAGAGGCAGATATGCAGTAATTATAATTGCACAATCATTTATCTTGTGGTCGGTAGCCTCAGACACTCGTAAGTGGAGTTTGTGGCTGGAGAGCCCATCTGATACGGGCCAAATGTTGTCATGATGGCTTTGCAGAGTTTTAAACTTAAAGGTGAATTTAAAGGAAAAAAAGTGACATTTGAATGACGTGTGCTGATTGATTTTCTTCCCGAGGGAAAGATGACAGGATCAATATCAGTCTCGCATCTGCACATTAAATATGAAGCCACACACAGGAGATTGTTAGCTTAGCTTAGCATAGGCTAGCTGTTTCCTACTGTTGTGGTTGTAGCTTTATATTTACCATACGGACATTAGAATGTTTTCAATCATTGAATCTAATCTGATAAGTATCAGATATATCAAAATAGAAAATTTACTTTTTCCTCACCCACCACATTGAGTACAATTTCTAATGCAGTTTGCAGAAGTGAAACTTTGTGTTTTGTGTGGCAGGTGCAGATGTTGGAGTCCCTTGCAGTAATTGCAGCTATTTATGAGTAAAACCTTTATTCTTAAGGTTAGGGTTCAAACAGTAAAGCATTCGTTATAAAAGGCACACAGTAATAAATATTGCAGCAGTTGGCTCGGGTAATGACACGTTCAAACTATTGTGTTGATTTTGGCAGGATATTGTTTTCATGAACAATGCTTGCAGGTTCTCAAATGCGGTCCTGACTACAAATATATGAGAGCTTAGCTGGCAGTTAGAACGGGACAATAATAAAGAGCTTCAGCAGGCATAAGAGTGGACTTTAAATCACTTTACTCTATTTAGCAAGCATTCAAACGCAAATCCAAAAGCTGCAGAAGACCACATGGCGGGATTGAAGTTTGAGTTATCTCTGCAGTGCTCACCATTTTATTAGTTCTGGCAAAAATCTGTGCAATTTCCCTACTCTGACGTAACAATGTTGTGTTTGATTTATTAGTCATTTGTGATTTATAGCACATTAATGGATGAAAGTAACTGTAAGATGTTTTGCAGTCTGCATGACTTTGTATTTAATAATCCCTAATCGCCCAATAAAGGAAAGATTGAGTGACATCCTCCACTTTCAATGAAACATTCCAATCCTGGTGATTATATGAAGAACAACCCGGTTTTGGAACGTGAGAAAGATGTGAACCACTTGCCATGACCAATCTTACTAACCAGATCCCAACCTGCCTGCAAAGTAGAAGAGCCAATAGTTTCCACTGGTTTAACTGAGCAGCCCACCATTAATATCCAGACATTTTCCTCAATTTGCGAATTGTAAATCTGTCGGTATCTACCGGTTTTCTGGGAGTGCTCATTCATTGATAGGATTTGTTTTCATGCAGCATGTGACAGCAAGTGTGATGATAAAATAAGGCCTCCGTCGCATAGAGTAAGAGGCTGCTGATACATGGTCAAGGTCTGGACACATCGCTATGAGCAAACCAGATAGAGATCACGGAAGGTTGACCTTCTACCTCTTCTCAGGAAAAAAAAAAACGGGGATAACGAGGGGAAACAGAGTGCAGACATGCATTGCATCAAAGGAAAGTAATATAAAATTCACCCTGCTGTGAGTTCTGTGGGAGCTACTTCACATCTGCTGCTAATATGGGCAATGTTTCCCAACAAGTCATTGTCCCCTGAAGTGTGCTGTGAATGTCATCGCCCCTCATCCAGCTCGTCATAGTAAAAAGACATTCTGGGTAGCGTTTGTATTCACTGACGCTCGGGATTCCTCTCGCTTTGTTAGGAATGATCAACACATTTGTAATGTTGGAATGAGGAAGGGGTGATGGATGGATTAAGGGACGTGGAGGTTGTTGACCGACTACATTTATTTTTTTCCAGTTTCATTCAGGGTAACTATACAGCAGCTACCGTAGGTGTGACTTCACAGAAAGAATAGGAGTACGATTGGTTCATATTTGCAACCAAATAACTAACGTCCAAAGTAAAACGATTTTTTTCATGTACCGGATCGGTAAATGCAGTTGTGGAGGAGTCGTCAGCTGAAATATGAACTTAATCAAAGCTCGCTGACATTTGTGACTGAGTGATGGGGCAGAATGTGTTCGTTTGTGTGTTTGTGTGTTACTGCATTCCTCCGTGCTGGTTGGGAACCGACATTAAATATCTTTCAACACACGTACAACAAGAATATTTTCCAAGATGCCCACGTGTTTCTTTCAGTGAGGCAGTTGACTCTCGGCAGCGCAGCTCCACCGATGCAGCTCGGTCTTCTTGGGTTTCATGAGTGCTAATTGTTTTCCTGTGCTGAGTGCTGTGATATCCTGCAGAGCGTCTCATCGGCAATTTGGGTGAAAAGAAAGACCAAAAAAACAATCATTGTCCAACATGTTGTTCAAACAGCTTCACCTGGCTCCTCGGCTTCAGCTCAACGACACTGGGAACCTCACTTATATATTTATAGACAAATAGCCGCTGTCAGCAGAAGGTAACCCTGACACTTGGAGTGCGTGGTGACGGTCACGTGGCAACAACGGATGTATGTGTTCCGTTGTGTGTTGCACTTGAGTTATTTTAGGTAGAAGGTACTGCAGGTGGGCCGCAAGAGGTAATTTACAATAAAGAAATAAAATGTTTTTAATTTTCAATTTTGAAAAGTTTGAAATGAATATAACATAATCTCAAATGGTGCGCCCTCCTGTAGCATTAAAGTAAATATATATGAGCTCCGGAGAAAATGGTATACAAAACGTACATTGTCGGTTAATACATTTTTAATCGGTTAAATTCTGAAGGTCATTTAATCATCCCTAGTTTATGCTTTGATCAGAGTTATGATTAAAGGTTTGGGTGGGCCGCAAAAGATTTTCAGATTTCAAATTGGGCCGCGGCATTCTTGAGTTTGGGAACCGCTGTTTTAGAGTATAGACGCTCGACATAAAACCAACCTGTAAAATGTACTTTTAAAAAAAATCTAACCTCGCCCCAGTGGTCGTCCCTCCATCCTAAACCGACTCTTAAGTTTTTCTTGGCTTGGATCTTTCCCCCTTGAGTCCAACCTTAATCCAGAAACTGTGCTTAAAGTCCTTATACTCCTTCTGCTTAAGAGATTCATTTCAACCTTCCCCCGTTACAGCATACCAACCACATGCCTGCAGGGCAAAATAGCATTACTATTATTAAAGATGCATTTAGTTAGAAACAAACGTGCTGATGAAGAAGCAAAGTAACAGTGGGGACAACAGGAGAAAAAAAGAGTGTTAAACGCTGCTCATTATCTCCCTCCTCCTCTCGCTCCCTCTGCCCTTTCATGCAATCACTTCAGGAGGAGACACTCCCAAACTAACTGCCCATTGGCCTGCAGGGGGTTTGGGAGAGATTTTAGAAAGTGAAGAGAGGGAGAAAGCCAAAGTTACAGGCAGAGTAGAAGGTCCTTGAATCAACAGGTGGCAAAGGGAGAGGCTTGGTGCCACTTCAGTCCGTCAGAGACGGTGAAGGAGGAGGAAGTTAAAGAAAGCCCTCAAAGGTAAGGCGACATTCCAATGCTTTATGCACGGGACTCAATTTGTCCTGTTATTTTAAAGTTATTTCCTCGTGCTTTGGTTTATTTCTACGTCATTCTAATGGGACGAACATCTGCACTTTGGCCACTTTCTCTGATTGTGATTCTATATATCTGCACGCCGTTAGTTTTATCTCCCTCACTCTTTTTCCTTATCCAGGTCTCATCTTTTTTTTCTAAAATCAGGTAAGACTTTTAACCCAATGTTTTGTCAGTTACAAGTCTAAAGTTAAACTTGACGCGAGGAATCGTCCCTGGACTGACGCTCCTCCTGTGCTAGTTTGGGTTTGCATGCCAGCGCTTAATCAATAAGAACATTGTGCAACTCTTCATCACTGATGAACATTCATATCGGAGGGGTTTTGAAACATTGAATACGTATTATTTCATTCTCCAAAAACATTTGAAACTTCTGAATATTGTTCAATATTGTTACTGCACTAGTGTGCATTTTAGTATAATTTGTATATTATGGTACCTTTAGTTATATTCCACCTCATACAATTGGAACATTTTGTACTGTTTCTCCAGTCAATGTATTAGTGGGTTTAGTTATTTTAAGATATGATCGTTTGCAATGGATTAAACCAGCCAGCATTTAAGCCCCACTACCTTTTGTCTTCATGACGACCACTTTCCCTTTTGTGAATTCTTTTGGGGGCGGTTGTTTTGATTTGAAGTGTCATATTTGCATTGTGTCACGTTGCTACTTTTACTTTGTGAATTCACTTCCTCCGTATACTTAATAAAAATGTGCATTTTCTTTTACTCATTATTTTGGTTGGGAAATTTGGATTAATCCCATAAATCTTCCAACAATTTTGTGCAAATGATCTCATTTATTTTATTTCCAACTTTGACAGCCTTTCGTTTATGCAAAAGTGAGTTTTTATTTATGATTTTTTGTACTCAGTTCCACAATGTATTGCAGATTATGTTATCTGTCAACAAAGCTTCCTCCATACACTTTTCTCCATGATAATAACATTCATAATGACTTTGTGCCGAGGTGATAGATGTTCTACCAGGGCTGTCGATGCAGTAGATTTACCTTTAATGCCACTGTGCTGGCTCAGGGAATAGACAGAAGCTCTTGCAAAATGAGCTGCAGATGTGGGCCCTCAGCCATGCAAAATGATAGAGAGAGAGAGCAAGAGAGGAAGAGAAAGAAGAGAGTGAGACATAATTCTGAGTGGGTGGCTTGTAAAAGAGTGATCAGATTGCGTAACGGTTCTGCTTCCACAGAAAACTCACAACTCAAACCCACACAGTTTATTTCATTTACTTTCACTGATTGAAAATGTCCCCGGGGTGCACTTTTTTTTTATTATTTCTCCGTCTAGAATTAAGGCTTAGGTTTTCTTTAATGCTCAGGTTGTGTTATTTTTCTTTCTTTCCAGTTGGTTAGGTTTTCATCTGCCAGCCCTGCTGAGGGGAGTGAAGCCTCTATGGTTGTGATGAAGCGAGCGCCTTATCGATGGCTACTTGTGGTCTGCAGGGCAGCGGGAGGCAGACTAAATTGTCAAGACACGAGCTCTGCTCCCAGACGATGATTGCTTTCAGCTTCGTTTTTATTCATTTTAGTTTCCCCTCCCGTTTTGTCTCCACGCTGCCGTGGAGGAAGGAGGAGGAAGGTAATGTCCACAAATGTGCCCCCGCACAAAAAAGGCTTGACCAAGCTGCTGCTGATTTTTCAAAACTCTCCATTTTTAAAACTCTCCGGCTTGTTGCTTCGGTCCAATGCGATTTGTGAAACCTGGCGAAACAGTTTGCCTTCGACCGAGGCTTGATGGCTGCCTAGAGAGGACAGGCCAAATGTCTAAGGACTGACCAAAGTCTGTTTTCCCACTACAAGTTTTTTCGCCGCAGCTTTTTGTCTCCGTTCCACTTGTATTATTCCATTCCCATTCCCTGCATATCTCAACCCAACGTTAAGCGCATCGACCTGGGCATCACCAGCAACACACATAACCACAGCTACAGCTTCCTGCATCCACACAATATTCTTTATGGCTGCGACTCTGTAAGCCGTAAATGCTCATTTGCACACATATTGTACACACATGTACTGAGTCCCACACGCTTCCTTCTCCCGTGTAAAAGAGTGAGCACACATCACGGGTTGTCAGCAAACATTTTACAGGCCCGTCGACGAAGCTCAGCCTTCGACACAGAAGTTATTGTCAGGAAGAATCTTTTTTTAACTGTGTTTATGCACATGTTGAATCTTACTTGAGATGGTTTGAAAGTCAGGTTGGAATGCGATGTGAAAAGCCGGCGTGCTGAGAGTAGCCTATTCAATGCATAGCATTGATATATATATAACGTGATATACCTCATTCTTTCCATTCCATCCATCGTTTCTCTAATTAATCTGTCGACCCACCCATCCATCCATCTATTTGCCCGTTGTTGCTTTCTGTGCCAAATCAATAACGACGATGTTGGGCTACCAGTTTGTTTGAGATCCATCTTAACTCAGTATTGCTGCAGCACATTACAGATGTTATGTCAATCATCCATCAATTCATTTTTCTGGAAGTAACTGATATGTGACTGCCCCACTTCCTTCTCTAGTCCTCTCATTTCCTCTCTCCATTAGTCTCTCATCTGTCTCTCAGCTCTCATTAGTGGCCCACTGCTATGCTTCGAAGGTCACAGGCCTATCTTCTCCTTGAGAAATACAAAAAAAAGGCCCGCAAATGGCAATCCTTAAATAAAACCCCTGACAGGGAGCTATAAACATGCTGGTTAAGCATCTCTTTGTGCCAGTGCTCAGTTCCATTCCACACGGCTGTACTTTACTGTCTATAATGTGGCCAGCTCCTGGACTGTCGCTGACTCAAACGCAGTCTCTCTATCATCCCTCTCTCACCTATTCACTCCCACTCACTTAATCTCCCTCAGACCTTTTTAAGACCTCTCAGTCTTTTCATCTGTATCTCCACTACTTTCCACTTGTCTCCCTCCCTCTCCTAATGTCTTTTATCCCTCATCTCTAGTGTCCCCTCCAAAGTCTTGGCCATTGATAAAAGACCCAATAACGATTTGGCCACAACACAGGTTGAAAAAAAGCAGTTACCCAGTGATGTCATAGCTGTGATTTTTTGCACAGGCATCGTTCTCCAACCTCAAGCTTTTGACCAGCGGTGATCAAATAGACAGCCAATAATAACTGAGGTTAGCTGTGTTGAGTGAGGATAGAAAATGGCCAGGATAATGACACATGCATCCAAAGGACTGGAGACGTTTGAATCCTTGAACGACTCTAGTTATGCTCTAGTACTCTAGTTGTAAATCATCAAGGTGAGGATTCATTGGCCAAAGTTTACTGAATTGAAAAAAAAGGTCCAATAAAGTTTCTTTTCCACTTTTGCTATTAAAAAAGAAGCTGAATATACTTGAAAGGTATTTCCTTAAGATCTCTGTTAATCTGATAATGGCATCAATGGGGGTCTTGGCAGATTTTAGCACTACTTGTCGACATTTGAATGTTCTGACGAAAGATCACATGGTGTCCGGAGGGATTTTCAGGATCTGTTTTCCTCTCTGCACAATGTCTACTTTCCCATCTGTCCTTGATCCATCGGTCTCCACAAGCAAATATTTTAGTTTCCAATTGGTCAATTTTGCATTTCTCAAAGTTGCAACTATAACTATTTTACATATTCTATTTAACTTGTATTGTTTCTGCACTGAACAATTTGCTCAAAATAAGAAAGACTGTGAAAATAATCACAAGGTCATGCAAATCAATTCTGGGATGAAACCTTGCGGTTTCTATCTTTGGTTACACACTGTGTATGGTAACAACTTTGGAGTTTTGCAGTGACACAATGACATCATCAGTAAGGACTTCTGAAGCTCTGAAACGCCTGACTGAACTAAACGCGTCGATACTATGGTCCAGGTTCCCTGAGATTGAATATACAGTAGTTTGCCACACTGAATGTAATGTAACTTGCACAGTGTTGTATCAGTATTTCTGTCATCGTCTCTCTCTACGCTGACTGGAAAGTAAAACGTAACACTCTGTCAACCTGGGGACTAAAGTCCAGTCGGCCACGACGACAAACATCTACAGTCACGCATGGTTCCTGCCAAAGATCCAATCTCTACGAAATGTAAAAGCTTGATATCAATGTTTATACTGTGCAAGATGAAACACAACCAACAAATTCAATAATGCTACATTTTGGAGAATCTGTTCATGTGGGGAGCAATGCCATTGCCATTTAGCATACCACGTACCAGTAACTCTTCTTTTATTGCTTTTGTCTTCTATTCTGCTGCCCAAAACCCTTTTCCTTTTTAATATTTCATGGAAACATTGCATTTTTTTATTTTTTTTATTTTTTGGCTAGAAGCTAGATGGCCTTGCAATCAGCGCCATATATACCCAGTGATGCTGTCCAATACAAATCAGAAAAGTTGTTATACAGAAGTTATGGTGTCCGAGGTGTCCGAAAATGTGACAATTATTTCAATCACTTCTGTCGTCCTTTAGCAATGACCGTGAGACTCCTGTGGAGGGTCCTGTGCCCACTAGTGCTGCTCTGCACGGTGTCACCGCTCAGCTCCGCCTCCAACCACCCGGACCCATCGGCCCCACAGCAGGGAGGCACCTTCAGCAATGTCTATAAAATCGACATCCCCGGGAGCTCTGGTTGTAAACTTGAGCTCCTGCCAAACCAGGACGAAACAGGTCATGAACAAAAATAAGAATTAGAGCAAGACAGAAGGCAACTGAGATGTGAAGTGTCTGAGTAGTGTATACAGATTTAATTCAAACTGGAACAACAAGAGTTGACGTATTTAACTGGTTTTGATAAAAAAAAGATTGTTATTTGTACAATAATATTAGTCATCATGAACATATTTTCTCACAGTGTGTAGTGCTTATTTCTATTTTTGAAATGGAAATGAATGTTATACTAAATATAAAGAAATCACGTGTGAGCATTATAGCAGTACATCTAGAGATTTAAAAAAAAGTGTAATTCCTGTTTTATTCTGCAGGTCTGCAGACAGAGACCACGATGAGTGGTGAGAACAGCATCACCTTCCAACACAACATCCGGCTGCAGACCCCGAAGTGTGACTGCGAGGAGTCTGAAAGCTTCAAGTCGCTGTTGTACAGAGTCAACGGGCTGGAGGAAGAAGTCAACTACTTAAAGACCCAGTGCACTCAGGGATGTTGTGGAAGCGGTGGGGCTGCAGGTAAACTGCGGCACAATGTAATATAATTGAACCACAATTCATCTGCGGAGGCGGAAGAAGTTCTACAAAACAATACCACAGAGTAAAATGCCCTACACTGAGGAATTTACTTAAGTAAAAGTAAATAATGTATTAAGATATACTAATATACTTAACAACAAGTATTATGCAGAATGTTTCATACTTAGAATGCATTCAAGTAATTAGTTACTCAATGTAAAAATGTGTTCTTTTTTAAATGAGTGGCTAAAACGGGCTCTATAGAAGGCTTATACGGTAACAACAACCCTTGTTCACCCTGCTCTCCATCAAGGCGTGGACACAAGCTGCAGTGGCCACGGCGCCTACCAACCCGACGCCTGCAGCTGCCTCTGTAACCCCGGCTGGGAAGGCCCCGATTGTTCCGTCTCGTCCTGCCCTGATGAGTGCAATGACAACGGCCGATGCGTGAATGGGAAGTGCGTGTGCCAGCAGGGCTTCACGGGAGACGACTGCAGCCAGCAGACGTGCCCGGACAACTGCAATGACAAGGGACAATGTGTGGACGGCAGATGTGTGTGTTTCCCGCACTTTTCCGGCGAGGCTTGCGGCGTCCAAAGGTGTCCCAAGGACTGCGTCGGAAACGGCCAGTGTGTGGACGGCCAGTGCATCTGCGAAGAGGGCTTTTACGGCGTTGACTGTTCATCAGGTAAGCTATTAAATCACGTGTTGACATTAAAGTCACAGTGTACGTTTGGTACGATAGCTGGGTGGTTTAGGGTGTGTTAACTTAAATGGTAAAGGGACGCAAGTAATGTCCCTGTAGTGGCTAATTGTCAAAAGATATAATCAAAATTTACATGAAAAGACCACTTTGCACTTTTTCAGTCGGTTTGTAACTCAGTTATATGTTATGATATGATAAGTTATGGTTGATTTTCAAAAAGCAAATATTTCTTGTGCTCTACTCTTTTTCTCTGGTAGAAAACAATGTACCATATTCATTCCGTGTGTATCCCTTGACACACCTCCTACCTAAATGCCTCCACCCTGACACGTGCCCCTACACCTCCTACCTAAATGCCTCCACCCTGACACGTGCCCCTACACCTCCTACCTAAATGCCTCCACCCTGACACGTGTCCCTACACCTCCTACCTAAATGCCTCCACCCTGACACGTGCCCCCACACCTACTACCTAAATGCCTCCACCCTGACACGTAACCCTACACCTACTACCTAAATGCCTCCACCCTGACACGTACCTAAATGCCTCCACCTTGACACGTGTCCCTACACCTCCTACCTAAATGCCTCCACCCTGAGACGTGCCCCTACACCTCCTACCTAAATGCCTCCACCCTGACACGTGCCCCTACACCTTCTACCTAAATGCCTCCACCCTGACACGTGCCCTTACACCTCCTACCTAAATGCCTCCACCCTGACACGTGCCCCTACACCTACTACCTAAATGCCTCCACCCTGACACGTACCTAAATGCCTCCACCCTGACATGTGACCCTACACCTCCTACCTAAATGCCTCAACCCTGAGACGTGACCCTACACTTCCTACCTAAATGCCTCCACCCTGACACGTGACCCTACACCTACTACCTAAATGCCTCCACCCTGACATGTGCCCCTACACCTCCTACCTAAATGCCTCCACCCTGACACGTGACCCTACACCTACTACCTAAATGCCTCCACCCTGACATGTGCCCCTACACCTCCTACCTAAATGCCTCAACCCTGAGACGTGACCCTACACCTCCTACCTAAATGCCTCCACCCTGAGACGTGACCCTACACCTCCTACCTAAATGCCTCCACCCTGACACGTGCCCCTACACCTACTACCTAAATGCCACCATCCTGACACGTGACCCTACACCTCCTACCTAAATGCCTCCACCCTGACATGTGCCCCTACACCTCCTACCTAAATGCCTCAACCCTGAGACGTGACCCTACACCTCCTACCTAAATGCCTCCACCCTGAGACGTGACCCTACACCTCCTACCTAAATGCCTCCACCCTGACACGTGCCCCTACACCTACTACCTAAATGCCACCATCCTGACACGTGACACTACACCTCCTACCTAAATGCCTCCACCCTGACATGTGCCCCTACACCTCCTACCTAAATGCCTCAACCCTGAGACGTGACCCTACACCTCCTACCTAAATGCCTCTACCCTGACACGTACCTAAATGCCTCCACCCTGACATGTGCCCCTACACCTCCTACCTAAATGCCTCCACCCTGAGACGTGACCCTACACCTCCTACCTAAATGCCTCCACCCTGACACGTGCCCCTACACCTACTACCTAAATGCCTCCACCCTGACACGTGCCCCTACACCTACTACCTAAATGCCACCATCCTGACACGTGACACTACACCTCCTACCTAAATGCCTCCACCCTGAGACGTGACCCTACACCTCCTACCTAAATGCCTCCACCCTGACACGTGCCCCTACACCTACTACCTAAATGCCACCATCCTGACACGTGACACTACACCTCCTACCTAAATGCCTCCACCCTGACATGTGCCCCTACACCTCCTACCTAAATGCCTCAACCCTGAGACGTGACCCTACACCTCCTACCTAAATGCCTCTACCCTGACACGTACCTAAATGCCTCCACCCTGACATGTGCCCCTACACCTCCTACCTAAATGCCTCCACCCTGAGACGTGACCCTACACCTCCTACCTAAATGCCTCCACCCTGACACGTGCCCCTACACCTACTACCTAAATGCCTCCACCCTGACACGTACCTAAATGCCTCCACCCTGACATGTGCCCCTACACCTCCTACCTAAATGCCTCCACCCTGAGACGTGCCCCTACACCTCCTACCTAAATGCCTCCACCCTGACACGTGCCCCTACACCTACTACCTAAATGCCTCCACCCTGACACGTGCCCCTCCGAGTGTCAACAAAATAAATACTGTAACATCAAATAACAAAATAATGAAAGCTAATAAAATAATAACATAAAACAGCTCCAACAGTCCGCCCCCTTGTTATGCAAAATATAAACACAATCACAAAATAAATGATAATGGAGTAAAAATTCAAAATTACTTATTCACAGCAGCCAATCTGTCCTAGATTTTAACTTGACTCAAACGTCCTTGATGATTTTGTTGACAGAGTTCTAGTCCTAATCCCCGAGCAGCAGTCAGGCCTCTGGGACAGGGCTGTCCACTACACTGTGTTTGGTCTGAAGAAGAGAAGTTTGCACAAGGCCTTTAGTATCTGATTGGACCTCCGAAATATTGGCCGTCATCCAAGCGTGTCTGGAAGCAGCACAGCTGCAATCACCACGATGTGTCTCAGCGTGCGGCTTCTTCTTATTCTGGACCATCTCTGTGTTTCCTGCAACGCAGATGAGGTCGGCAATGTATCGTACCTGCTTCCATTTCCTTTTGATCTATGAATATCTTTGTTCTCAAAAGTCCAGGTGTTGAAATAGGTTTGACCTTTATCAGAAGGATGTGATTAGGTGTGAGAGCATCCAAGTCGTCTCTCTCTTCAGAAACATTAGTAATAAGACTACTACACAGAACAGCTTCAACCTCACACTTTGCAACCGCTCATCATCAGGGGACTGTTGATAGAGGACAGAATTGAAGACCCCCATTACTGAGCGTATCAGGCACTCCCATACGCCGCCGTGATAGGACGTCGCTGGAGTATTACAGTTCTATGTACTCCATCCTGTGCGAGGGCACCTTGCAACTTGTTGTGGTTGAAGGCAGCCGAAGAGTTTACCTCTTTTCTTTGTTTGCTCCAACAAAACGTACGCCACTGTCAGACCTTACCGGTTCCCTTCTGCAGAAGAACCATCGTCTTTACACAGGAATCTGTGCCAGGAGCTTTTGCTCCTATCAGATCTGCTAGTCAAGCAGGTAAAGATACCTCCATATCTTTTGCGAATACCACTTTCTCTTCTGATGTTGATGAGACCAACGCATTAAATTTCCTCTAGGATGTCTGCATAGGGGACACATTTGGAAATGATCTTCCTTGGAGTGGAGTTGTTATCCAGAACTGTTATCTGAAACAACATGTGATTCCTTCCGCTGGTTCCTCGCTGCTACAACAGTAATTTGCAACATATTTAACTTTAGCTTACATTTTCTCTGTTGTGTGCCTTTTACTTCCATTTCACTAATCAGGGTTTGCGTGTAATCAAATTCAATACTGATTAATTACGTGGTGAAAAATGAGCAGCCTATCTTTCAAACTGAAAGTCATGCTGGCGAGCTTCCTGGCTGGGTCACAATTTGTCCTATTTGCGACCAAGCTGGAAAGCCTCAAAACACGTTGATTATGTTCATCACTGACTCCTGTTTAATACCAATCACAAAGCATTTACAGCGGTATGTATGGGCTGCAACAAATCATGGCTAAATTAAACAGAATGGTACAACACAGCTAATCCATAATAGCTTCCTTAACTTTAGTTAAGTTGACTCACTCACATAGATTCACTTCATTCCTGTCACTTTTGCTAACTAATTTCATTTAAAGGAATTAATTGATTGATTTCATAATGGAATAATAAAAAAATAGTTTTATTTTATGTATATTCAGGCCTTAAAGTGGACTGAATCCGCATTGTTGGGTTCATACAGGTTTTGTCACTTTGTTTTTTTTTGTTATAGCAGCTACCAGCAACATTTCCTAAGTTTCTATTCCTAAGAGATGAATAGGTTCTGATGAACTATATACTTATGTGTGAGTTATATATTTGAGGGGCAGCATAGCAACTCGTTTTGATCTCTTTATAAACTCTTCATTTTTAATCTGCTTTTCTCGTGAGAATTGAGATCACATTTCTCTGCTTGAGTCAACTCGGTGGCTCTGCTGTTATATTAAGCTGTGAATCTCACGGAAAACCCGTAGGCTCCAAGGACCTCTGGAACCATTAAAAATATAACTGTTGAAGCCATGTTTGCCTTAATATAAATCTTCTTCCTACACCATTTAGTAAAAACTTTTAAGATCTGCCTGTATGAATTCTTAAAACTTGCAGCAATTAATTCATGCTCCTACCAGCTTGTATGCTATCATTTTTTCCACTCCTGCTGCAGCATTTTTGTCTCATCTACGTTGAAAAAGACCCTTTTTTTTACTGCAGATATTGCAACCGGTCACAGTAGGTATTTTCAAGCCTTACTAGTTCCAGCTGTGACAGTGAGTCAGCACGCACAAAACCAGGACCCCCAAAACCAATTTACAATTTAGCCGTCATTCATTTGACCCAGTATTCACACCTCTTTTCTTAAATGATGGCAATGTTTCGTTTTAAGAGTCGGATGCAGTAAACACAGTAAATTCAAACAGGTGTGCAAGGTTGACAGCAGCCACTCTCTCTATGCCGCAAATATAGAATTAAATAGGAATCCTTTTAAATCAATTATGAAATCCAATCTGCTTAACCGTTATACATTTCTAAATAACTAACAGTGATACAGTTCTGTAGAAATAGTATAGTTTAGATATGGTTTAAAGATATGATGATTGCAACCTTAAGAGCTCCCTCAGCACAAAGTCTTTTCTGAAAATGTTCAGTCTTAATAAATGGTCAGTTCATTGATGCAAGTGTCTGTGACTAAACCAACTAAGCAGTTGTCGTGACAGCCGCAGTGACCTACTTAGGAATTCAAAGCATCTTTCCGACAGTTATTTCAGGTAGAGCAGCTGATGGGGCCTTTTCAGTGGAGTAACCTCTGACATCAGGTCACACACTGTAATTCCACAGGAATATAAAGAACAGCCATCAGGCTATTTATCCTCCCAGAAGAATCATGCCTTTCCTGCTGAATGCACTGCTATTACTCTATATGCCTTAGCAACAAAAGACCAAATTGCATTTTATTCCAATTTAAGGCCAGGCAAGCAGAAAGGTGAGCAGCAGCAGTCAGGCATGGCGAGTTTAATTCCAAGAATTCATATTGTGACAGTTATTTCTAGGGATATCTTGAAGATTCAGCTGCTTATGAACAGCACAGAGTTGAGCTGAATTAATTTTCAAATAATAATCTATACACGGAAACCTCTTGCTCCTTTACATGTAACCAAGAGCATAACGTTTGCTTTGCATGCCGACCAAAAGAAGCCCCACTAACAATTCCATGTCCTGAACTACAGTCTTCAGAGTCAAAGCCCAGGTTTCTTCAAGCTGAGTTCTCTCTGCAGAGGCCGAGCACAGCTAGAAACAGATCTGCGGCTTTGTGTGTAGGTGCTGTTAAAGGGAGTCCAACATCAACAGTGGCGCCGTGTCAGAGTAAAAGTCAGAGAGGCAGGGAAAGTGGGAGGTAGGAGAAAAAAAATACATCATGTGTTTTTTTGGTGTTAGTATTGGTAATAAGAGCTGGGAGACGAAGAGACAGTCTTTGTTTTACGTGGCTACTTGCCATTTTAGCTCCTGGACGATAGATGTCAATCTGCTCCCCGGGTAATGAACCAAGTATTGTTTTGGATATAGCCTGCTGTGCATCCACTATTGGGCAGTTTTATTCCATGCCACTAGCCTCAAAATTTTTTTTAATCTCCTATCAAAGGCAGATGGTTAAGAGAATCGTACAGCGATGATTCTGCCCCGAGATTTCCAGTTTATTTGACTCCTTAGATAAAATGATGGAATCTGATCCCTCCCTAAAATCGATTCTGGGGATTTATTAAAGTATGTTACAACCACTGTTTATTATTTTTTTTCTCTCTGTCCTTGTCTACCTGTTGTTCTGTCAGTCCACAGTCCTCAGGGTCTGCGCTTGGTGCAGAAGACCGATGTCTCTCTCCTGGTTAACTGGGAAACAGTTCGTGGGGCAGAGTATTACATTCTGAGATACCATCCCAAAAAAGATGACAGCACCCAGCAGTCTGTATGTTTTTTGATCAGTTTTTTTGAATATCTATAGGTATGCCGAATAAATGAAGTCGTACAGAACCATATATATATATATATATATATATATATTTTTTTTTTTTAATTTTTATTAACACCATTGTCTAAAACCACTGCATCAAAGGTTCGGGTGTCCAACACAGAGAACTCCCACCTCATCACAGGATTGGCTGCTGGAGTCACTTATATTGTCCAAGTGCATGCTGTCATCAAAGACATCCAAAGTGAAGCAGATAAGATTGAAGCCACCACAGGTGAGAGCAAACCGCTGTTAGCAGGACAGAAAAAGGCCCATACATGTTTAGAAGAAGATGGTGCAGGTTTAGAGATGCAAGGAAAGAGTCAAATACACAGCAAAAGGTACTTGCAGGGACTTTAAATCCAGCGGAAATGTCGTATTTTTGGAAATGCAAAAAAAGTCAGGGCCTGTCATTACTTAGTGTTTCATTAAGTGCTGGGGTTTTTCACCATTACATTTAAAAGTAATTACAAGGAAATGGCTAAACAGATGTGTTTAGTGGAAACAAACCTGCTCACGGATGTGGTAGAGACAGATGTGAAGAGAAAGACATTACTAAACCGGCGGACAGAAAGAGAGAGAGATTGTGTGGTTAGCCTGGTTACTGGTATTCCCATGGTCGTGTTGGGAGCACAGGCAGACTGGTCACATGGTTTTCAACCTCAAACAAGTTTACGTTTTTACCTTTGATAAAAAAAACAATAGCTGGCTTAAAAATATGCAAATCTTTTTCATTAGGTACCATTTTTTTGGTTTAATGTGTTTGGTACTTTTCTCATTATATGCAGAAAAATTCAGACATTCCTCTTTGCTATGTTAATACACTAAATGGTACCTATCTTCACACACAGTAACACTGATTCCATCTATTTATCAAGTGTATGAAAAAGCCTTTAGTGTTTTGAACCTTAAACCTTTTAAATTTGTGCACATTTTTATGTTGTGACAAGAGAAGCTGTGGTACAATTGCTTTGTATACACTTGGTGTGGTTCTGTTCTGGTATCTTTTTTTAAATAAATGTGATTGAAGCGAAGATGTCATCCACAGTATACGGCATTATATCATGTTTGGTAATATTTTCCTTATGGTGCAAAGATAATTTCAACATGAAGTGGGCCGCCCCCCTCCCTCTCAGGAAGGTCACACTTCACGGCGAAAGGGATTCTTCATCTGGTGCTCGTGATTACAGGATCTTTAATTAAGGCTTTCAAGCGTCAAGTCTGTGCTCTCATTTCCACCTTGCTGTCCAATACTTCCCAGAAGTCTCCGCCATCGACGGCATCAGAGTTCTTGGCCAGACAGACGTCTCCATCCACTTGGACTGGAAGAACCCGTCAGCTGAAGTGGATCATTTCAGGCTCACGCACACCGATCCCTCCGGGCAAGAGGAGGAGCAGAACGTGCTGAGGAACCAAGAGGCGCGCACCAGACACACCATTGTTGGTAAGTGGGATCATGGACTGCAGTGCTGCAACTATTGATCGTTTTCATATCAGATGAACCTGCTATAATTTTTTCCATCATCTCAGGAAATAACCGTCCAAACGTTTTGTCTTGTAAATGTCCTGTTTTCTCAGATCAATGATGATGGATTATTTTACCGTCCATCAATCCAACGATTAGTCAGGCTACTACTGCAGTTTTTCTGTGCAAAACGCCAGTATCCGGTATTGGATGTTAGCAGAGCTCGCCATGCATCGGAGGCCATCCATGTGCCGCCTTTGCCCCTAATTCCTTACTAATTTACCTCTCATACACAATCCTTCAAAATACTCAGAAACTAATATTTTGCCTTTTTGTTGATGTTATTTCTGTTATTGTTTCTATTTACTCGCTTACTAGTATTTGTTATTATCCTGACTGTCTGATACCTTAATTGCCAAACACCTTTCTTTGTATATTGATACCTTTTATAATCATTACTTAAACACTACACTCAATAATTGTATACATACACCATACTGTACATGTATGTTGTATATCATTATGACATAGATCAGAGTATTGGTTCCCTGCTATTTCGACTTGTAGGCCCTTCAAATTCATCATTACAGCCTCATGTGGACACCAGCTACCGTCAACCGAATAGTGAATTTCCCTCACAGATAGCTAAATATTTTTTTTAGATTTGAAAAGATGAAAGCATCTATTATTTAGCAAAGTCAGACAAGAAAACGTGGAATAATGGAACAGAAATATATTCGAGATCAAAACATGTCTTTGTGCAGGTCTTTTTCCAGGAACAGAGTACCAGATAACAGTGCAGGCCATGAAAGGGACCACGGAGGGAAAACCGTCTTCTGTCACTGCTGCCACAGGTCAGTGTCAGCACATAAGCATCAACGTAAGCACCCATTTAACCCCATGTGTTACTCATATTGTGTAGGATATTAGCAAGCACAAAACGGGAACAATTTTCAGCAAGTTTCTCACTGGATAGAAATTGCACAGAATTGGATGAAATGAAAGATTGCGAGAGTGGAACGCACCGAAGAAGCAGCCAGGACGTCCAGATTCCACTTAGTTTTGAATTAGATGCAAACAACAAACAACAGTCGTTAGCTCTCCTCAAGCCACCAGTATTTCACCCATGGGCAGAACCTAGCAGGAAAAACATATGTGACATGCGGTAACGCTACAACCTGTCATCACCTCCCTCATGCTGGATAACAGCACATACAGCCGGCAGGATGATGTAAGACTGACATCTACAGCCCATTAAACTGGATCGGTGGTAATAGCTGTGTGTTGGGCCTGTTCACTAAGAGGAAACATGATATGAATGGTGTCATACGACTAGAAGATGCTCCCTGATGTCTGAGGTGAGAAGGTCCATGATGTCCTGAGGCCATCTGGTATTGTTGGATTACACCAGCGTGGCATTGAGTTTGACGCATTTGGTCTAACGTTTGGACGGGAGGAGGATTTATTTGGACGGTTTCTCTTTAAACAGCCGTTGATGTTATTTAGGTGCTTTGAAGTTTTTATTCCAGTTACTGAGGAATGGTCCACAACGGTATGACAGGTCACCAATTTTTCCTATTATTCTGCTCATTTGGCCATTGTTGTTTTTTTTACTTTCCTGCCTTTCATTTCCCTTCCTTTTCTTTCCTCGGCCCCCTCGCTGTCATCCACCGTTTGAGCTCACAGTTCTAAAGCAGTCTCCAGTTTGATGGCTCTTCATTTGTTAGGCCCCGGAGGCAGCCGGTGTAATGGTTTTTAGTCATCAGTGTAAGCCAGGTACAGTATTTTAAAGACTTAATATCATCCTCTGCAGCCAGTCAGGTACTCAAAGGTCTCTGTCGCTGCTAATCCCTCTGTGTGTGAGTGTGCCACCTACTCGTGCAGTAATTGCATGTGTGTGTGTGTGGAAATGTGCTAATCTACAGCAGACAGACAGCGGCTTGTCTCCACTCCACCAGCGACAATCCTTCATTTTAGGTGTTACATGTAAAGACTTAAAGGTGATTGAGGAGGATACGCCCCAGCTCTGCTCGCCAGGGAGGATGTGCCGGTTTCATGATGTCTGGCAGAGACCACACAAACCTATTATCTCACCAAACATGCTGTTTTCATTGGATAATATGGAATGAGAGATAAAAGGATCCGAACGAGGACATTTTTAAGAGAGCAACAGCAATAAAGAGCACCATAAGGTAAGAAATTAGGAGACGGGGAAATGAGCAGACATAATAAGAATAGACAATAGGATCATAATGTTTTTGTGTGGGTCGGACATTCTTTGGCCGTCTGCGTGGGCTGTTTCAAACTACGACCACAGTCAAATGGATCTGTCCCTCTGGAGCAGACGTTCCCCATCCACCGACCCGCCACGAGATTACGAGGCGTTAAAACAAAACCCACAGCGGCTGTACCGCTGATTCAGATTCAATAAAGTCACCGCCAAGGCCTGTTTAACCAAAGGCAGATGGACAGGGCTTTGGCGGAGGAGAGGGATGTTTAGTCTTCATGTTATCTGGTCACACTGGAGCCCCTCATGTGTCCCGGTGGGGGAACCCTCTCCATCACCTCCGTACAGTGGAAGACAGGGGATAAGGGAGAACGGACATTTTACAAAGATAATATTGATTATAGAGGATTGGTTAGAGACAGCACCATTGACCTGTTCATGTGTGAGGAGAGATGCTGTTTTCTGTTTGTTCGTGACGTGCAGGGTTTACCCTTAATCGCTGGACCCTTAGGGTGGGCTTACTTGGAAATATAATTGGGTCATTGGAAATATGACGCGCAGTAGTCGATTTGTTCCCTTGCTCTCCCCCTCTGGCTAGCTCAGAGGTGTTCAATTATTCAACAGCGTCCAGTAAGACAGAATATCTTTGTTCAAACTAAATAAAACCATAGTTGATTATGGTTTTATTGAACCCTCACCTGCATGGCACTGATGTCTGGTATTTGGAGGAGTATCTGCAATCTGTGCCGTATTCACGCTAACATACTTGTAACACAGCTCTTATTTGCATCCTAATTTCTGATGATTTAAAAGCATTGGTGCAGCAAAAAAATAGTTAAACTGAAACCTGCACGCCAGCTAGTACAGCGGACGGATCAGGGATTCATTTCATGCATTTCCTGTCAGCCAAATAGGGTTTTACTTTCGCTTTCACTCAGATTTGGCAAAACAGTCCATTCCACCCTAATGAATTAGGAGCTGCTTCAGGTACAAATAGATTGCTGGATAAACACGTAAAGACTTTGGTAACAAGAAGACTCCACAACAATACAATGAGTCACACCTGCTTCTTTCTAGCATCTAAACGACCGGCGCTTAGCGGCACCCATTTCCCCGTCGGCTCCACCCTGGGACTGCACGGGCCCCGCTGAACGGCGGAGCAGTAAATGATGAAAGACGGACTGTTACTGTGCGCCTCGTGGTCGATGCCCCTCGCTGAACATGCCAGCCGTAATGGATAAGTTGTTTTCCAAGCGGCCGAAGCCACAGCTCGGGTGCTGGAGCCCGGTAGCCGCCGTCGCTATGCAGCCAGTGGGGTAGAACGTCTGGAGAAACTCAATCCATCACACACTGTAATTTAGAGCAAATCCAAGGGACCCTTCAGAACGCAGTCGTGCTTGGAAAAAAAAAAGAAAAAGATGTAATAACACATCGAATATATCAGGCATTTCAGACAGCAGCTGGAATGCTTATGAAAGCTGGAGGAACTACAGGGGGCAACAAAATACGGAGAGGGCAACCTTTGAAGTTCAATAGAAGCTTTATTCAAATGGTTACAAACAAAATTTGAGCAGGAATTCAGTAGCAGATCGTACTTTGGAGCAGTCAGATGCTTTTACTTTCATTGTTCATTTGGGCTGTTTGAGCGATTTTGAAAGCATTAATTCATTAACTTTTTCATAATAACATAAAATAGTTTGCTGTTTTTGTGATCAGTGGGGAAGGGTGAGGCTCGGTTTGTGAAAACGTAAACACTCTTACAAGATTATGAATTGATTCGCAACATTCAGAAAAAAACGTATACTATATACTTTTTATCTAAAAGAAAAGAGCTTGCAGCTGACGGATAGTAAGTTAGTTAGATAGTAAGTTGTGGTGGACTTCCGTCTATGGTTTTAGACTGTTACGCAGTGCAGCCCCAAGAACAGACAAGAGACAAGAAGAGGAGACGGACAAAGAGGTGGTGTGGGAGGAGGCTGCCGCGTGGTTCCTTTCTTCTTCCGGGTTGCATCATCAATCCGTTTCCCGGATGCAGACTGCGCGCTGACACGAGGCTGACCTCCACCGAGCCGCTGCCCCGGGGGAACAACCCTAAATGATGACTTGCGTTTACATTTCCCTTCGCATCCTCTTACCGTGCGTCTGTGACTCTTTTTCTGTTCTTCCCATCCACACACATGCACCACCTACTGCTCCGCCCGCGTCTTCCAAATGACCCCTCAAGCCCATTGACATTTCAAACAGAGACCCTGGGTTGTGCTAAGCCTCTGTGTCCTCGTCCCACTGCAGCTCGTCCTGTGAAGCTCAGTGACGAGGACCAGACCATCGGTTGGGTTGTGATGTCCTTTTTAAGAGCCTCACAGAGCTTTTCTTTTCACACATTTGTTCATTCATCATCTGCGGTGTCCTTGAGATAGAAAAAGGGATGACAAGCTTGCACTTCACTATTAAAAAAGAAAAATAACAGCCTCTTTGCTCCACAGTAACAGAGCCTTCTGGCTGTATTGTTGTGACAGAAGCAAAAGAGGAAGTCAAGTGATGTTACCCACAAAGCTTTTCCCACAATTTCCAAATGACAGGGAGTATAACCCCAGAGTTTCTTTGGCAAATGTGAATTGACCGGAAGGATCAGCAAAGAACGAGACGTCCTTAAGCGTTTGTCAGCTCTTCACTTATTCCTTCTTCAACGTCTTCCTCTTCAGACATCGACGCTCCTGTCAACCTGATCCCCAAAAAAGTGACAGAGGACACCGCCACACTTTCATGGGATCGTGTCCAGGCCGAAATAGATGGCTACATGTTGAGCTACACCACTCCGGAGGGCTCCAGCGCCGAGATCCCAGTGGGGCGGGACAGCAGCTCGTACAAGCTGGTTGGCCTGAAGCCTGGAGTTCTCCACTTTGTAAACATCTGGGCCTTCAAGGGCCACAACGTCAGCGGGAAGAGTTCAACTACGGCTCACACAGGTAAACTTCGATGGGAACGCTGGTTCGTTAGAGGGCGTCAGCAAATGTGGTCTCCTGCGTGTGTCCACAATTAAAGCTTCAGCAGTAACGTTTGAAGTTTGAAGGGACTGGTGTCCGATGAATGCAGCAAAGATTCCACAAAGGTTAGATTTAAGTAATAATAATAACACTTTGTTTAAGCACAGTTGCAGATTTAAATACTTGAGATGTTTAGATACCATTTCTTCTTTCCCAAAACCATTTCTATTGTGCATTTTTTTAAACAAGAGTTCAAGTGTAAATTATTCCAATGCAGCAATAAATGGTTAAAAATAGGAACTATAAAAATATCTATATTCAATATTGAATACATCGGCCAAATGTTACCAATACTCAATTAAAGTTAAGCAGGTACTAGTTCCCTCTCCAATATATATTTATATTACTGAAAAACTCCTGCTTCAAACAGCTATATTTATTAAAGTTCCTCGCTGAATACTTTCATAGGATTACGCTTGAACACATCATCACAATGGCATAATTTACCCCAACCAATACCACATTTTCTGAATATAGCTTGAGAGATGGAAAACTCTTACCGAAAAATAATATTTAATCCCATTAGGCTGGGCACCTTATTTGAAGGCCTTTTAGTTTACCTTGAAGAGGTTTGAGAGGAGCCAATGTTGCCTCTTCAGCAAAGCCAAAAATGTGGTTTCCCCTGTGTTTTCCTGTCTCTTCCTCTCTGCTGTTTTGAAGGTTAGCAGCTGTTGCTGTCTACTTGCCTTACAAACTGGCATATATCCGAATTGCTTAGAGGCCTAAAAGTTTTAACAAACCTGTTAGCTCCAAAATACACCCGTACATCACTCAGCCGGATGGCGCTTGGATGCAAATGTGCGTAGTGGCTTGAAACTCACTTTGCTAGCTGGGGATCTTTGCACTTAAATTACCGATAACATGAGCAATATGGTGAAGCAGATGGACCAAGGAAAGAAAAGTGGGCTTTTCCTTACCTGCTTTTGGAGAATACAAACAATAGAGAGCAACATGTGAAAGACAACTTTGTCCTGTAGCCAAAGCGCTGACATTGAATCATGCAACAGCTTTTTTTTTCTTTACTAACCACGACTAACCCACACAGAGATGGACACTCCTAAGATCACGGCCCATGAAGAAACCGATTCCAGCTTCAGGGTGTCCTGGGATCACATCCTGGCAGAAATCGATAGCTACGTCCTTGCCTACAGCTCTTCTGAGGGCTCAAGCGAGGAAATCAAAGTTGGGTCCGACACTACTTCCTACATGCTGAGTGGCCTGAGGCCTGGTGTCCTCTACACTGTCTACCTTTGGGCCATCAAGGGGAGCAGAGCCAGCCGGAAGAGCTCAACCCAAGCGGAGACAGGTTTCAGATCTTAACACTTTCTGGTCAAATCCAAAGCCTTCATTATCTGACAAGCTTCAGCCAAAACGTGCGACGAAAAACATAACTTTCCCCAATGATTTACCCGACATCTGTTTTTTATGATAAAATCCATATCAGAAATAAATGAACCCACAAAACTTCAGTCAATCGTATGACCAGGTTATACATATATTGTTATTTGGTCTGCAGTTTGCATCACTAGTGTCTCAATATCTTCTATTTCTAGCACTGGATGCTCCCGCTAACCTCTCGGCCCGAGATGAATCAGAGTCCAGCTTCAGCGTGTCATGGGATCCAGCCCATGCTGAGATAGACGGCTACGTCCTGACCTACGGCTCCTCAGAGGGGTACAGTGGGGAGACACCAGTGGGGCCTGAAAAAACCTCCTACACGCTGACCAGCTTGAGGCCCGGAGCTTTCTACACTGTCCACATCTGGGCCGTTAAAGGAAACAAAGCCAGCAAGAAGATCTCGACACAAGCGCAGACAGGTTTCTACCATTTTCCGCTAAACTCCAAACATTTTTAGCCACCCCTCATTTGAAATCCTAATACGTCATACCTTTTACAGTTAGTCCCGTTTCTTGTAAAGGAAAAAGCGCCACTCACACGGTGGACTTATCAGCACTTTTGATTTTAGAAGTTTCTTCGAATCTCCATATCTGTCAAATCTTCACCCATATGGCAAACTTCTCCATGTGCTTGTCACGGAGGTCAAAGCCGCCCAGACATCCATTTTCCCCAATAACGCTCCAGCTCAGAGGTGTAATCCCTCGGCTTGCCCTGCATCGACCCTGCCCTCTCCCCTCAGCCACTCATGCACGGAGCATAAGAAGGCGCTCGGGGCAAATTCTTTCCAGGAGACCATAACGAGTCGCTGCTGCTCTGGAGGAGACTCTTCCCTCTGTTGTGCAGACATTTAGCCCACATGTTTGGGAAGAGCTCATCTCGGCCTCCTTTATCCGATTATAGGATCATTTTAGTTGAACGTGCTGTACAACCCAACGTTGTTGACCCACAGATGAAGGATGTGTGGAAGAAGTTGGCTTGTCCGTCTCCTCCCTGGGGGATGCAGGTTCGCCAGGTTCTCTCCTCCAGAGAAAAGCAGGATAGATTTAACATCATGCTCTTCCTCTCGCTCAGTACTCCCACTGTGCTCAGTGCACAACATCTGCCAAACAGGTATTGCCCCCGACTCGGTTCTTCCCTTAACGGAGGCTGTCTTGGCCTTGAAGTTGTCTTCAAGGGGCAGAAGCTTAGCTACAGTTCTGATGAGAGATCGAGCACAGAGGCCTCTGGGATCCCACCACGGTTACCACAAGCGTACCGCATGTCTGCATCTCGGCAGTGAGTTCAGACCAAGTTATTGGGAAGATTTGAACAAATATTGCATCTGATACTTAAAATCAGCAGAGAGATCTGAATAAAGGTTCACAGTTTAATACACTACGGTGTTATAAAGCACTCTTGAAATGGAAATTTGTCATTTTAAACAGTCCCCTAAATCTATTATATTATATTTAGTTCTGGATTGAGTGTCCAGAAGCACCACCACTGTGTCGTATTTTGTATTATTAGTTAATACAGAAGCAGTAACGGGAGTTATGTGAAGATGGGGGAAAAGTGTATCATTTTAGAATAAGAGGAAATGAACTATTGTGGTTTCACTCCTCTAGAGCTAATAAGAAATCTCTTGATTTGAATTAATGCTGAATTAGTTTTCAGATTTTCTGCAGTTGTAGGTATATTGTAAGTATTTCATTTTGTATGAATGGAGAAAACTGCAGTCAGGAAACACACGCATGCTGTATTGTCGGGACAGACAGTTACTTGTAGCGCATCGTGTGTGAGACCTGTCGGAATTTTTAGAAAACCAGTAACTTCTGCCTTTTAATACTACATCAATGAAGTCAACACAACTGCTGATTAAAACTCATTTAACTTTAGTAATCATTTGATGATAATAGGACTTTTGATTAACCGAAATCCTTTAATTATTTCGCCTTCTGACCTGTGATTTATTCAACTGTCCGAGTCAAAATCAGTTTGATCTAAATGAAGGAAATGCATCCCGCAGACCTTGCCTGGCCAGTGAGTCTGTCCGGTGACTTTGTACAGCAGCGGCAGCACCTGGTGAACAGGTTAAAAGGGGGGCTTCTTTGTGTGAGCCAGATGATGTGTAAAATCACCTGGGAGCTCGAAGTGAAAGCTGGATCCTTTTCAATTAGGCAGAAAATGGTGGTGTTTTGTATTATAAACTTGTCGTAGCTCATTAGAAACCGCCTTTGGCTACGGACCAACGCTGCTGGGTTCAGATAGGAAAGACCATTGTGTCGGACACTGTCATCTGGGACAAATAAAACCCTGTGTTATTACATTTGGGACTTTATTGGACCTGGTAACAAGCACCATTAATGTGCCTGTTAAAACAAACAGACACCAGTGTGGTTCACAGGCCGTTTGAGCATTCCTGTTCCCACTGTTGATACTACAAAATTCAGGACTTTTCCCCCATTACAATTAATTACTAGAAAAACCGTCTTGGTAAAAATGAGAATGCGATGAATCCTGCTGGATCTTAGATGATGCATACGTGTTTTGACTTGATGATTGCTTGAGCAGATTTTGTACGTCGTGGTGACATGCGCTTCCTCTGATCCGTGCACTGCTGGGGGGGTTAAAGGTCCCACTGTTGCGGCGGGCCTCTTTGTGTCAGACAGATGTGCGTTTCTGTTCAGACCTCCAAAGCAAAGCAGATGAGTGACTGCCAGCTGATCTGCACACTTTGCAGGTGGCTGGTAGCCAGCTCCGGTGTGGTGCTTCAAGTGGAGAGATGCTGAGAAGCAAAGCGTTGGATACGTTAATGTTCCACTTATCTTTGAGGGCGAGAAAAGGAATAAGCAACTGCAATGGTATGTGTGATTTAGGAAACGGACACACCTTTAAGTGTGTGTCATATGCTTTTGTTTTTTAAGCAAGAAATTATTCTGAAAATGATTCAAAGTTCTTTAAGCGACTATTTTCATAAAAAATGTACCATTGTCTCCAGTTGTATTAAAGAAACCTGAGTTGTAAAGATGTCTAAATGAGCATATTCTCCGTGTTCCAGTGCTGTCATCCACTCTGATTTACACTCAACAGACATTGATTCTCCAAAGAACCTGAAGGCAACAGATGTGACGCTTGAGTCTGCTTTTTTGACCTGGGTTCCTCCTCTTGCGGACATCGACGGCTATATTCTTACCTACAGAGATGAGGATGGAAACATGGAGGTACTTAGACATCCAAAATAAAATCTATTCATGTGTGTGACAACCAAGGTCTTTTTCCCATTATTATAGATGACAAATATCCAAACCTATCGCATTTAATTAGATTAGATTAGATTCAACTTTATTGTCATTGCACAGGGTACAAGTACTGAGGCAACGAAATGCAGTTTAACATTCAACCAGAAGTGCAAAATCGCAAAAAGTGCAGAGGATGTGCATATGTAAAGTGTAATAAGTGAATAAATAGATATGTACAGTAAGAAATAGTTTTGCAATAATTTCAAAGAAAGCTCCATCATGAACAACTGAATTTGACTTTTATTTTTTATTCTGTTTCGGGGTGAGAATAAGATTGCAGTTACGTTTAGCACCCTGTGGCCATCGGGGATCTGTCTTTGTCTCTTGAAGCATCGAAATGTCATTTGAAAAACGTTTTCTTTGCTGCTTGAAATGAATGAAAAGCAGAGGTGTTCTGTTAAATGCTGACCCCTGGTGGTCGAGATGAAAATGAAGCTACTTCTGTGCGACTGATCTCTTTAAGGATGTTATTCTAAGGAGTCAGGAGCCCACACAAAGCTTGTCTCTAATTGAAACTCAAAACCATGTCATCGCTACTTTATTATTTCATTTTTCAGATGGTTAAAAAGCAGCTTGGTGCCCACGAGAGCAGTTATGCGTTTTCGGGCTTGGAGATGTCGAAGAGATACGTCGCTACCATCGTTGCCTACAAGGGAAACAAGAGGAGCAAGGTGGTGGAGACCACCTTCAGAACAGGTCCGTGCACCACTGTGAACTGAGTGACCACAGACGTCTCTGCCTGATGCTCTTTGCTCAGATTTCCTTTCTTTTTCATGGTTCCATGATGTCAGTTTAAGTGACAGCTCATTCTGCGCTGTAACATCACATCATGACTATCAAACAAATGTCCATAATGCAGTTACACCTCTTCCCTAGTTGGCATCCTGTACCCTTTCCCCATGGACTGCACTCAGATCATGAAGAACGGCAATAAGAAGAGCGGCATTTACACCGTTTATATTAACAATGACGACTCCAAACCCATCGAAGCTTATTGTGACATGGAGACGGATGGAGGCGGCTGGCTGGTATGAATCACGGATGACACTGCGCATATCTTGTTTATGGAATAAGCCTGTTTTTGTAATATGATTGTGTTTACGGTCATTTCTAGTATGCTGCAGTAAGAATTTATAGCAGTTAATTTAAAAATATAAATAAGTTGTACAGTGTCTTTTGACCATTCTTTTTAAATCCCCTATGTCCCCCAGCTAGACAATCCAGTTAATGACAGTAGTTGACACTTGAATCGTGTTGGTGAAGATGGAAACCACAGATAAAAAAAATATGTGTCAAACAGCCATCATTAAACATGCTGTCCTTGCGGCTTTAGGTGCTCCAACGACGTCATTCTGGCAAACTGGACTTTATGAAGCGCTGGAGACAGTACATAGCAGGGTTTGGCAACATGACAGATGAGTTCTGGATCGGTGAGCACTGATTCTCTGCGGACTTTGACACACGCACACATGGACAGTAATGCACTGTTTCTTCTTGCTTTCACGCTCTCTGTCTGGCTGCTCCCTCAGGTCTGGATAAGATATATAAGCTCACCAACACTTCCACTCAGTACGAGCTGAGGTTTGACCTGGGCCTCGGTGCCGAGAGAGCCTACGCCGTGTACGACAGCTTCAAGATTGCCCCGGTCAAGCAGAATTTCAGAATCACTATCGGCACGTACAGCGGAACAGCGGGTGAGAATATTTTCCAAACTGCTACAAATGCGTAGTCTACAAATGTATATACTCTCTGACACGTCAAATCAAAGCGACGATAGCGGGTGAAATAATGCAAATGACTCAGTGGGGTTTCAAGCGGCAGGGACATCGTCCATTAGCATGAGTTCTTAAAAAGCTAATAGAAAAGCAGTAGGTGGAGTTTTTGCTGGAGATTTGAAGAGAAAGAAGAAGCCAGGTTTTTAGTGGGCTTTGAAGACGGACGCACAGCAAGTGGGACGTCGGGTACAAACATTACACGGTGTTCTCAGACAACGTACGGCGTGTTGCTCTATTTCTGGCTTTTTTGAATTGCTTCCCTCAGTGAGCGCTTGGAAGAAGAAAACTGTAGAGTTTCTAACATGTGAAGTTAGTGTTGATCGCGGTGATTCTGATCGCAGGCGATGCGATGACCTACCACCAAGACCAGGCCTGGACTACTGTCGATAAAGACAACGACGTCACCATGAGTAACTGCGCCCTGAACCACCACGGCGCCTGGTGGTACAAGAACTGTCACCTCGCCAACATCAACGGAAAGTGGGGCGACACCAGGCACAGCGTGGTGAGTGTCAGCCGACATCCTGCCAAATGGTCGATGTGGATCCTCCAACGTGGGTTCAAAAAGAGTATTAAGAAGATCAGAAAGTTAATGATACAAAAAAAGGATTGCTGGCAGAGTGGTTTTCCCAGAACTCACAGGTGTTTGTGGTGACATGCACAAAATTAACTTTAAGTGAATTAAATAATAATGTCAGCGGTAATACTCCAAACACAGAGGCCCTGGTTTCACATCAAGGACACATGTTCAGACGGTGGATTCAACACAGTTAAAAGAAGACTAACACTCACACCTCAAAGGGCATCAAAACTCAAACCTTTAAACACGATTCATCCTGATGAAATAGTATTGAGAAAGTCATGAATAAGTAAACTCTCTACACGCACTCACTCCAGGGCTTAAAGAGGAACTGGCCGTGTTCTGTGTGAGATACTTACACTAACTTATAAAGATTATGCTGTCGACTGTCAAACATCTTCCCTCCATCTTTGCCGGCGAATGATATCATTCTTCAATCTGCCAAATTTGAAACTGCTTCATTAAGTCAAGCAATTCTGTGGACTTTTGTCAGTGAATAAGTACATCTCATAACGGATATGTTCTCTCTGAGTCCCTCTCAGCTGAAAATGTCAATGTGGAAAATCCCATTTTAATTGAGTGTTCTGGATTAATTCAGCAGTCGTTGGATTTTCGCTGTTTTCTTCACTTTATTTTTTGTCGTTGGGCTAAAACGCAGTTAGTTGTAAGACTGCCCTTCACAACAAGCTGCTTCTCCCGTCCTCAATGTTCTAGTGCATAAGTGATGCACAACAAAAAACAACCAACCGTCATGTTATTTAGGCTTCTTTTAACACACGCTGCTAAAAGACCCCCAAAAAGAAGCCTGCGAACTGGTCAGCAATCAAAGAAAACCCACTCTAATAAGTTTTTTACTTTTTTTTTGTTGAATTGTCGAGATGAGGCAGAAATGGCCTCAATCCATCAGCACTGAAAAGAAAACCCATTTCTCACAGCAGCTATGAAGCGCAAGTGTTTTTGCCAGGCTGATAGGGTAACAGCAACAGTTATTATGTCTGAGGGAGTCTGATACTGAAGAAAATGCCAGGAGATTCCTTTGCTCTTCGTCGCAATTTCTTCCATAATATTGCCGCTGCAGATGTCTGCCGCAATGTTTGTCGGCAGAATGCAATAACACTCAAAACAAGTTTGTGCTAACATGAAATGAAGCCGCAGGCTGGGGTTTATTAGGCTTTGTCATCCTGTCATTGCCGCCGGCCTTTCTTTTCTTTGAATCCGTCTCGCATCTCTTTTCTTGTCTCCCTCATTTGCCCACATCCCCCCCCCCTCTAACCATCCGTTGGGTTTCTCTCTCTTTCTCTCTCGCCTAATCGGCTTTCCTGCCGTCAGGGAGTGAATTGGAAACCGTGGAAGGGCCACCTGGTGTCCCTGGACTTCACCGAGATGAAGATCCGAGCCGTGGGAGCCCGGTCCGGCAGGAGGAGCCGATCGCTGGCGGACAGAAAGAAGAGCAGGGCCGCGAAATGAGAGAGCGCCTCCCACTTCGACCCCACCAGTCGTCACCACTCCCGCTCACCTGCCATCGGCGGCCTTCGTGTTCCCTCAAGTCTTGGACAATGTGTACACTTGTTTTGGTGGGGGAGAGACAGAATAGCAGATATACAATAGTAACTTATTATCTGTTGGTAAACAGTGAGATTAATCAGAAACTCCTTGTGGTTCCGGCGAAGCGGCAAATAGAAAAAATGCCTTTGAGTTATCTTGAAGTGGAGTTTAGCCTTATCAGTTATAATGCAATAATTATTCTTAAATACTTCTGTTTCACTGATTCCAATAGTAACACGCTTTATAAATCAATAGATTCACTTCGATTTGTGTGCATGGAATGAAAGTTTTCCTCCCTTACTTCCTTTTCACACCTCAGGGCAGAGCCTAGGGTCTTTTTTTAATTATATTTGTTACTTTATTTTCAGGTCAAGTGTGAGGACTTAGTTTGTTACGGCCCTGAGTTTATTGACTACGAAGCTGGCTCCCTGCGTCACATTCGGTCGCCGCTGTCACATCACATTAGTTTGCGCGGGACGAGCCAGAGAATAATAACGGACGTCTGTCTGAATGACCATGTTGCTCCTGCTTTACATTTATAAGATATTGACAACAGATATCAATCAATGTGACGTGGCTGCATCAAGCGCCAACAAGGATCAAGTGCGTTTGCGCTTAATGAACAAACCCTCGTTTTCAATTTGGAAAGCAGACGATTGTTATTAATTCTGCGTTGACTTTGACTTTATGACGTCATGACATTTTTATACATTTATTAAAAACTGTTGTTTTATGAGACAAGGATGGAGCACATCAATCAAACCGCTGCTTCGATTTTGCATTCAATAAAATGTCTTCATAAACCTTCGTGGCTCATGGGAAACTAAGGAATATAAAAACCTATACATGAAATTATTTTGTTTTACTAATTATATAGTTACGTTATAGCTGCCCATTTATATTTGTACCACACATTCACGCAAAGGCTAAATAAATAAAGGTTTTGTTACATGGACATATTGTGATTCTTTATAGCACTAAGGGATACAGATTGAGCAAATAGAAGTGAGAAGCATTTCTTTTTGCAGAAGTGGCAGATGAACTACTGCCATGTGACAGGGTTTATATAAACTACTACTGTATCACTGTACTTATCCATCTTGAGATAACACAAGTATTCTACAGACATGCTGGCTGCTATTTTTATCTTGATAGTGGCAAAAAGAGATGAGGAATGTGCAGTTATTTGAGGTATTGTGGGGGAAAAGCACACCAACATTTCATTGCAATCCATCCAATAGTCGAGGGGACATTTGAAAAAAAGAAGTCCACTACCTGGTAATACTAGAGGAAGAAGAAGGAAGAAGAAAACCGGTCATCAAAATCATTGGTATTGAATGAATGTTGACAAAAGGAGCATTTAAGTTAATGACGAACATTATGACACCACCATGAGGTTAATTTGTGTTACTTGCATCACTCGCTAGACAAAATCAACTCAGTTTCTTCTTTCTGTTATTTTTTATAACATCGTGGTGTTCATCCTCACATGGAATCTGCTCTGTGAGAATTTACATTATTAATGATTTATGAATCATGGAAAGTAAATAAGGTTTTAACCACAACGCAACGCTTTCATCATATTGAATTGAGCAGCTGTACTTTCATGGGCTGAGAACTGTCCGCCGTCTGGTCTCAACAACAGTTTCTCAAATCTGTGCACTTGGTCAGCTCACTGGCTGCAGGAGAAGCATTTTTACACAGCGGCTTAAAAAAAGTCTCATATTCACAACACATTGCACAATTCAAACACACACAAAATATATAAGTTATAAGATGTGATCTATTCAAACAAACACTGCAGTAATTCAAAGGCCAGAGGAAGAAGTAAATGTTTCTGAGGGTTTATTTGTCTAAATTAAATGGCAGTGTGAAAAGGGCTCGGCTGAAAACTTGGCAACAATTATTTTATTATTATTTGAAATGAAACGTCTTACAAAAAGCTCATTGATGCAAAAGGCCTTTTCAGCCACGGTGATTGCAAACTACCATATAAGGAGATTGGTTCCTGCCATTGCTCTGCGAGGTTTGCTTGGCGGCAGCATAAACAGAGAAGAAGAAAGAGCCTCTTTCTTTCCTTCCCCGTCTACTCAGGACTCAGCACAGCGTCTGCTCGCCGACACCCGTTTGTCTGCCCGTGTGACTTCAGTAAGACCTACACCTTGGGTCCAGTGGGAGGGCTTTTTCCATACGAGAACTTGGTGATGTTGAAACAAGGGAGTGTTTGTTGTAAGGTGGGAGGAGGGGGGGTGAGGGGTGAGGGGTGAGCTGTCAATGGAAAGACAGAAGCACGGACCAGATAGACGAGACGCACAGAGGGAGAGAGGAGATTTTGAGGCCCTGTTTTTCAAAAAGCAAATGACAACACAACAAATAAAGAGACGCCAAAGGCTACTTTATAGTGAGATTCTTTTTAACCTGGATTTCTTTTCATTATGGCAGAAAATAAGCGACTAAACACAGCGCAACAATAAGTCTCACTAGCCATTCCGGTTATTCATGTAGCTTCTCGTTGCAGCCACATTTTACATTGTAGGCAGTGTTCGGAGTAACTCCACTACTTTTAGCGGTAACGAGCATTTAACGAAGTATTTTTTAAAAATAAATTATCGCTCATGACAATAGAGCGCAGGATGCTGCATGTTGCGGCTTTATGCTACATGTATGATCACTGTCACAGTCGTATCCTATACGTGGGTTATCTAAATCGATACAAATGCACGGAGACGAGGACGCAGTACAAGTTAGGTCATTTACTGGCGCGCAAATCACACAACCGGCAGGCATGAACAGTCAATCACAGAACTCCGTCGTAGTGACAGTCAAACACAATCGAGCACTGAGTGCTCGATCCAATGTGCCACACTGCTGGCGCCGCTCCACGCAAACAACCAGGGCTCCATTTTACAGGCAAATGCCTCAAACTGTTATTTTGTATTAAGTTAAGTATTAAAAAGGACTTTTGTACTATTGCTTGATTTTCAGGCCTGTTGATTACAATAAATAGGTCTAAAAAATATGTTTGTTGTGTTTGACTGTTCAGTACTATTTATATTCATTACATTTAAAAAGCAGACAAAAAAATTACTTAAAAGTTACTTTCCAGAGTAACTAATTACTTTTGATACACGGTAACTGGTAAGTAATTCAATTACCTTTAAAAGAAGTAACTAGTAACTGTAACTGAATACTCATTTTCAGTAACTTGCCCAACACTGATTGTAGGTGAAAAAAACGGTAAAAGCTCTGAAGCTTTTGTTGATCAGAAACCTTGAATCTAAACAAAAACTAGACTAAACAAAAAGACGCATGACTCTGCGAGGAGGGAACTGGAAGAACTGGTGAACACTCCATTTCCCCCAACGGCCACTGACAGTGAAATCAAGTCATTAAAAAGACTTTCGTTGCTTCATTCTCCATTGCTTTACCAATATACGCACACTGTTATTTCAGTACAATGTTCTAATAGCCCAGTCTTTTCCTCCCTGCGTAGAACATCTTCACGCAGCCTTAGAAGACACGTTTTAGGTTTGGGATTGTGTCGGAGGGAGAATTTGTGCGTAGCGTTGTGGCTTTTTACTTAAATTATTCTCTCACAGCAAATTGATCGACGGCCGGCGGAGCGTCGTGGTTTAAGCGACATGCGACATCTTCTCATGCTCAGTCACAGATGTGCCAACGGGGGTACCAGCAGATGTCATCTGGGTTGAGTACTCGACCATATTGGGGAACCACTTAACCGAAGGTGTTAAATACGCTGGCAACACACTGATTGTTGTGTTGAGCCCGTCACACCTAATTGGCGAAGCACATCAGTGATGAAGAACGATTTGTCAGGGAGTTGGATACAACAGAGAAACGATGGCAGGTCGGGAAATATTGTTTTCATACTGCAGGTATTAAAGAAAGTAACTAACGTGCTGTTAAGCTATACTTACACAAATATGCCTCGCAGGTCGAGAGTGAGGAGCCATGAGATGCATCACATCTGAGCATAAGTGCTCCTCAAGCCAAACTGATTACTTGCTTCAAAGGTTCCTCCGCTAAGGCCATCGGAGATATGATTAAAACGACATGTTTGTGGAGATCACCAGAGGCAGAAGTGCATTAATTAATTGCATTGCCTCTGCAGCTTTCGGTTTTGTTTATTTCCACGGTTTATAACATAAGAAATCTTACTCCCTAGCTTTTATCTTCTCATTTCCATAATTTGCTGTAGTAAAAGTGGCGTAAAAGGGACTATTTTAGGCAGATGTCATGCTGTATGTGGATGTGCTACAAAGAAATACAGCTCTTTGTTGTTGCTGCCCCCTTTGTCCCCTTCAAATTTAGACAGTCGATCACATTTTAGTGTTAAAAGTCGGCAAAAATGACCAAGAGCTTTGTTCCTGTATGCTCAAAATTAATTGTGCTGTATTGGGTGGAAACAGCATTTTTGTGAGCACGTTATGTTGTGTCTTAGCAGCCAACCATGAATGAACAGACCTGTGTAATACAGTACATGACATGTTCACACACAAAGATAATTACTCTGTCAAAACTAAAAAAACTCACCGACCAGAAACAGAAAGATGAGATTCCACAAAAATAAAAAAATGACTGAATTTATCTCCCTGTCATTTTCCCAATCGTACCTGTCCTCTATCCGTAGCTTCTTTGTATCGTTAACTCTAAGACGGCCTGTCACGGTCTGTAGCAATGAATAGAATCTCCATAAACAAAATGTGAACCACAGTGACGCGATCAGTCGACCTCTGATGTCTATGATGTCATTTCTCCAGACTGCAGCTTACCAGGGCTTTTATTTTGCAGGGCAAGCTTTCCAATCAATCTCAACAAATACTGTTTCACTCTCTGAACATCAAGCGCGAGGGGGAGGGAGAGGGAGAGGGGGGGAGAGCAACTCCCTTTTCCACACGGGGATGTTTGTGTCTGAGCTGTAATGAAATGAGTTGGCGCCGGTTTTCCCAGCAGCGCCTTGAGAGCAAGAACATCAACTTAGTGTCAGTGTGCGCTATTGCCTGAACACGATGATGCTGCTGAGACGCTGCTGCTTAATTGGGCTTTGAGATGTCATACACTTCAAAAAGAATATCACCCATCAGGCGAAATTCACTTGAAGCCCAAATTATTTCAGGAATTTCTCGTTCCTTAATTCAAATATGTGTTGTGTAATGTCAGAAATAGCTATTATTTTGGCAGTAGATTTTTTTTAGGTATATTCACATATTTTAACAGTTTGAATTTTTCAAATTCATCTAATTAGATGCAGCTAAATGTACAGACATGATTGATCTAAACACATCTGGGCCAGTGCTGTTCAAACATTTAAGAATTAAAAAATCTTTAGGGACAATTTCAGAAATAAAGTCATGTGGTCACGTGCTCCATGATATGATATACAGTATATATAGTTTAATCCTAAATAAATCTACCAACAATTTACATGTGAAATTAACAACTCAACAAAAATATATATTTACATACAGTGATGAAATAATAGGAAATGTCCATCAGAACATTTAGGATCACACTGAAAAAGCATGCGTTTTTTTGCTTTCACTATTGTTTAATGGTAATGTTAATAGCAAATTGTTGTATTATGTATAATCCTTACATAGTAAGAGCCCCTAAAACATTATGGCCTATGGTTGTTGTCTCAGTGCATTAAATATCTGCCAATTTGAGTTTTACTTTTGTGTTTTTCTTGTTACACTGTGTCTTGTGCATTTAAAGCGTGTTTGACCTGAATCCTGTGACATTTAAAAAAAACAGTAAAACTTTCTCTCATATGGCTTAAACTCCATCATATCACGTATGAATTTAGGAAGGTTGAAAAAAAATCAGTCTCTTCAAAACTTGTTCAGCATCATTAGCTTTTTAGAGGAGAGACTCTTGGATGGGAAAGCAGGCAGTATTACAGCCCTCTGAACGCCGGGCTCACCTTAAATAGTCTCTCTCTCTCTCAAGTACAGACACAGTGAATTTCACATGGGAGCACTAAGAACAAATGGCCTCTCAATAACACTGTACTTCTCCCTCACACACACTCTTTGTCTCTAACCTACTCACACACACACACACACACTCTCGCAGGTACGTCTATGCCTCCGCATATTTCTTCTTTTATGTACCAGACACTTAAAAGCAAAAACAAAACGTTGTAAACATTCTCCAGCATTATGAACACACCATGACAACAATCTGTACACTGCTTCCACATTTCAGCTAAAAATGTGAGGTCCTTCGGTTGGTTTTAACAATGTCCTTTGAGTCCAGGCTACATTGAGCTTCAAACGTCGGCGATGCTCCATCACTGCACCACTGCGCCAACCGGGACCAGAAATAGTACGAAAAAAAGGGAATTCCTACACCAATGGCAGGGCGACCATGTCAGGGGTCATCGGCCCATTCTTGACAGAGATCCACAAATCCTCGGCAGAATTCTTTCTCTTCTTCGTTTCTGACCGCGTGGTTGCCATGGCGCCTTTGCAGCAGCAGCAGCAGCAGCAGCAGCTGTTGGCTTGGCGACAGCAGCAGCAGTGGCAGCACACCACCAAAGTAGTGAGGAGGACGAGTAGGGGAAGAGTTAAGAGGAGCACAAGGCAGACGGTGTTGTACACCCCCTGGTTGTGTTTTTCTGTCGCAAAGCCCCAAAGTAGTTGGAAGAAATCCTGGATGCTGTCCGTTCCCCCACCCATGGCTTTGCGATATGGAGCGCCGACTCCTTTTAATTGAAGTGAAAGTAAGTCCTTTACACGGCTGTGAAGTCTGCAATTCAGTAAATGTGCCGACTCGACAGCAGGATATACATCTGCTAATTAAGATTCTGCCTTCAGATCTCAACTTATGAATAATGACGTTTTATTCTCGACAAAACCTCACCGACCCAAGATCTGTCACTGCAGATATTTCTGGCGACGTGAGGTTGAACTTTCGCGTGCTTCTCTTTTCCTCTTCGAGCGATCAGAGTCTGTGGCGCTGTGTGATGAGGCCGGCGTGTGCACCCAGGCTTGTGTTGTTTATGTTAAATGGAAACACTGGAAGCACGCGGGGTGACTTCACGTGAGCCTCCCTGCTTGCTGCTTACAAAGCCAACGCATTATTCAAACAAATACCGAGCGATTCATTCGTTACGACAGGATTTTCTTTGAAATCGTCCAGTCGTGGTGGTCTTGATGCTGGGTGAAAAAGACAAAATCCTCAAAGTTTTGGGAATAACTTTGACAGTTTTCTTTCTCTTTGTCTTCTGGAGTCTTTCTCTTGTCTTCTCGCCCTTTTGCTTTTTGCTTAATTTAGCAGAGACGTGGTTGAATAATGCGTCCGTCTGTGGAAGAAAAGAAAGAGAAACGTAAACAAGGACAAAGATGTGGTTTCCAGAAGCAGCTCCGCCTCCGTCTCCCTTTCTTCTCCCTGTGGTTGTGTCCCCGACCTTAAATGTCTCCCCTCCTGCTCTCCCCATCATATCAGCGTCAGCTTCAGCTTTTCGTCTTTCCCTTCATTAATACTGCAGAAGAGGACTTCAGCACAGAGGGCAGATCGCTCTTAAAATCCCACAGAGAAAGACAGAGGGCAAAAGGAAGGAGGAGGAGGTAGATTGTGTCTGAGGGAGGACAGGACGAGCGGTAACCAATCTTTCTTAGAGTCCCGCTGAGACGGAGAGCGTCGGTGAAACTAAGAGAAGGGAGAGAGGTTTGATGCGGAGGGACCTGCTGCTGGAGATTCATCTGAATAGACCCAACTAATGGCTCCCATTGGAGGAGGTCTGGCCCACACCTTCATGAATGTAACATTTTCTTTCTGGCCTCGGATTAAGTCTCCTCCTAATAGCTCTCCTGGAGGACGAACCACGGGGCAGCGCTTCAAGTGGTGGAGCAGTCTCAGAAAGAAATACGCTTCTCTTTTCTCTCTAAAACCGTCCCGCTGTCTGAGGCCTTCAGGCAACGTATTTCTTTAAACAGTTAGAGAACTTTTTTTAGTTTTTTTCAAACGATTTCAGACGCCACTTGACGGAAGTACGTCGGATTCCCTGCAGCCATCGGCCGCTGAGCTTCTTTGTATTCTAGATGCAGAAGGGAGGAAAGATTTTCATCTCACATTTGGCCGCTTCCCCGGCAGAGAAAAAGAGAAAGAGCGAGAGATGCACCTGCACGTTGATCGATTTGGCGTGACGGTCGCCGTGCGATGCGTCTCATGTGTTCAATTGCTTCACCCGCACACTTCCTGTTAACTTCCCTCCTGTTCATTTGCTCAACAGGAAGCCGAGTTCTCACAGCTCGGTGGACAAGAGTCCAGCGAGACAAATGTCACAGATAAATCTCCTATTTTGAAGCTGCACTTGCTGCAATGTGTATGTCAGTTTTCTTCGAACCCATTTTGTTTGCTGCCTTTTACATGCAAAGCAACCCTGAGAGGTCATAAGATGAAGAAGACGATCAGAAAGCGGATAATCATGTTTTCCTACACACTCACTGTATACTGATATGTATTGTTTTACATCTAGTACGCAAGTAACCAACATACTTGTGGTTTCATATGAACAGGAAATGACGCCGAACCTGCAACTTCAAAATTGCAAAGTGGTTGAATGTTTTACTGGAGCTTTGCAGATAAGCATCTCCTCCATGCGAGAAGTAGTCTACGTGGACTTACTCGTTACTCGTTGACTCTTCTCAGAAAATCGGCAGAAACGTGTGATGAGTGACCCAAGTAAACAAATTAGCTAGTAAAAGAAAGTTTCGAAAAATGCAAATAATCACCGGTATCCCCGTATTCCACAAGAAGTCAATACCTTTTCTCCCACGGATGAGTCGCGGAGGTCAACGTGTCTATAAACTCCACTGAGGTCTCGGCCACGTCGATACACGTTGTCGTGATTTTGCGGGGATGAGCAGAAGAACCGTTGACGGAAGCTGCGAGGTGTGATGCAGCAATAGAAAAGGTGACTAACGAGGCGTCAGAGGTGAGGCCATTGTGTGGAATCCACCGGTCTCCATGTGGTGCGATAAATACAGCCAAGGGCAGGTTTGAAGATTGTTCTGGGGTTCGTTTAAAACGATCTTACGTCTAATGTTATAATATTATTATTAGCTGAAATACAAAGAAAGCAAAAAGAATAAAAAGAATAATTAATAAATATAAATAAATAATTAATGATAAATAAAAATGTTTAATGGAATAAAATAAAATATTTGGCTGCTCAGGCAGTTTAACACTGACGTGTTCAAACTTCAAACTGACCTCATGTATTACATCTCTTTCTCGGCAGGCTATTTTTAGTAGTGTGAGAAGAACAGAGGGTTTCTACAATAAACATGCAGTTGTGAGCAGCAGTTTAGTTTGTGGTTTAGCATTTCGATGGACAAACGTGTATCGAAAAAACACATTTCTCTCATTTCATCTCAATGACATTCCATTCTAAGATTCTGCTCAGGTATTTGACTTTCTCCTGAGCCATTCATATACAGGAAAACGGCCACTTCTGGGTCACACAAAGCCAGGAAGGGGCTGAGAATACTGTTCTGATTGCACTCAGTTAGGCCCCTGCTGCTTCTTTGTGAACATGTGCGACCTAAAAGACTAAATTGTGACAGAAGGCAATGCGGGAATCTTTAATGAATCGCCCCGAGCACACAGTCAGAGCAGATCCGTCACCAGTCTGTATTAATACCGCACTTGGACGCCTTCGGTTTGACTTGGGTCAGTCACCTGCCAACTGTTAAAGCCGTGCTGTGTTTTCGCAGAAAACATCAGCTATCTAGTGCAGCTGTCTTGCTCGAGTAGCTTCAGGCCTGCTGACAGTCAGTTCTCCACAGCCAGCAAGTCTGCAAGCCCATGGCGGTTCAGACTTGTGTGAAAAGTTGAGGACATTCTTACAGTAAATAGCAGGGGGAGGAAACCAAAACCAGCTAAACGTTTGAGTTAAAAAAAAAAAGACTTGAGGGGAATGATTGATGGAGCGAATGTAGAGATGCAGAAACGTTTATGTAGCGAAATTTGAATCGATAATTTGTTTTAAAAATAAAATGCGAACAGGATGTTGTGGTGACACTATGCAGCCCTCAAATGCGGGAGAAAATACATCAGCTTATCTTCAGAACTTGTCAAGCATCCTGTCGAATCTAACTACTGCCAAAAAAAAACACTTTTTCATTACGAGACAGCCACAGCAGCAACATTTTCACCTCTGTTTTTCCACTGGTCAAACAACAAAAAAGCGTCCACAGCTCATACAAACCACTGTAACAGTCTCAAACGATTTCAAGCTGCTGCCACTCGAGATGTCTTTGAAAGTGGCAACTTACCCCACAGGCACATGTGAAGTGGCAGGTCAGCTCGCCCCTCTTGTCTAATCCAGTGAGCTGCTCAAACTTCTGTTGTCTCTGTTTTGGCATCTGGCTTCTGCTCCTTTCTTTTCATTTCTGGTCCCCTCACCCAGACATCTTGACATGTCTTCTACTTTCTGTTCCTGTTTCCCTCTCTGAGCTTGTTTCCCCTCCTCCTCCTCCTCCTCCTCCTCCTCCTCCTCCTCCTCCTCCTCCTCCTCCTCCTCCTCCTCCTCCTCCTCCTCCTCCTCCTCCTCCGTGAGTGTGTGTGTTTTGGTCACAACGTCACTGCACCCTGCCCACTTTGTGTAAGAATGGGCCCTCTGTCTTTGCTTATGTGCTTCCTGCATGGGAAACTGGCTTCTTGCGGTCGCTTTACTGGGTTACTCACACGAGCAGCGAATGATGTCAGACGGCGAGGGATATTTGGGGAGGCTGAACCCGAAATGGAAGCACGAGAAGCCTTTATAAAACGTGTCTCCAAACAAAGTCCCCATGTTAGGATAATAAAAGAAAGGCTGATCTGAAGTTGAAGGCAAAGCTGCACCAAACAACACAAAATTACAGCAACAAAAACCCCACCCAGCTCAGAGTCCCAGAATAGAGATTAAAAGGAGAAACGAAAGCTGTTAACGAGTGTGTGTGTGTGTGTGTGTGTGTGTGTACCAGGTGTACCAGAGATGTGAAAGAGTGAGGTGACGTGAACTGTTCACACACACACAGACACACACAGTTGCTGTGCCTGGTGGTCATTCAGCGCCCTTTTAGTTCACTCGAGCAAAAGAGGATTTTCTTTCAAGTAAGAAATAAAGAAAAAAAGTGTTCTGCTAACATTAAATAGCATGTCTATAAGTCTATTTACTCTCCTGTGTTGAAAGGGGGGGGGGGGGGGGGGGGTGCAGTGACTCGAATACTGTGGTCTACTCACAACGTCCGTATATTAAATTATAAAGTGGTTAATGTTGGCCTGCATATGAGCACGTCACACATTCCTTTTAATGTTTCATTTTCTCTCATGTTTCTTTCACATTTTTTCGGGGATATGACACGATTACTATTAAGAAATTAATGTTTCCTAAATCTATTTGTTACTCATCTACCGCAGCTACAATTTAGTCTCATTAAAATTGCTGAGACAAGTTCCACCATGTGTGCAGGTGTGTCTGAGCCATCTTAGCCAAACAGAAACCCCCCCCCGCCCCCGCCCACGGAGCGCGGAGGGCGCAGTCGGACCGGCGGGGCGTGTAGCGCCCTGTCGTGAAGTTATACCGCAGCCGCTGCTGAGGCGCTACGCTGTCCAGTCACCTCAAGCAACGTTTGATTAATGACCTCAGCGTAAGCAGCACATTCCTCCATGGGAATTTGTCTTTCCAGGAGTTTATATTAAATTGGTGTCCCTATATATTACACCTGCTGCTTTTTTTTTTTATACACAACTGCACGTAGAAACGAATAGAATGTTGAGCCATTGGACCCTTATTTAGGGAAATAAATATTTGCAGTAGTCAATGGCAACCATCAAAAAAATGTGTCGATCCTGTTTAAAATTCAAAATCCTTTGCATTGCTCGTGAAAACACATATGTTCAGACAACATTACGTTTGTGCATGTAACAAAGCTACGTTACCTAGCTAGCAAGCTAGCCATGCTAATGGCCTAGTTAAGTCAGGAGATGATGTTGACCGGGTGGCTGCAGCGGAGGCCAAGAAAAGCAGAGTCCCTCCCCTTCCATTACCAGCAGGGAGGAGAGAACCAGCAGAGCACCAGCGATAAATGGGATTCAACTCATCGATACCTGCAAGGATCATTCTAAAGGTTTTATCGAATTTCTACTGTGAGAAGATGTGAGCATTCATCTAAAAAAACAAAAAAAACTGTTGCATATTATGCAATGATGGGGCTTTTTAGGTCTGACTACATTTTGTTCTTTCGTTATAAGGACCCTATTATATTTCCCCTTTTCTGTAAGTATACCGTACACTTAAATTACACAACAGTGACCCTCACATGCGTCCCATTTCCTCCATGGAAACCTGCGCTATAATGGGACCTCCATCTGGTTCATAGAAACCTTATTCTAAGTCGTGCTCGCCTATGAGGGGGAGCTTTAACAATACACCCCTTTCTCTGACTCGGGTCTGTAGCTGAACTAATTGCAGGAAAGGCCAGCGAGCTCACACTGGATCACTGATCATACAATCATCGTAGCAGAAAAGTGACTGTGACATTAGCAGTGGCATGAAAATAAGCCTTGTAGAATTAGTGGACTGTGCAAAAGGCCACTACAAATCACCACGACCTACTGGTTCTGCCAACACACACTGAAATACGAGTGTGTATGAAGCTAACATGGTGGCCTCAGTGACTTCTTGAATGTGAGCGCTAATGAAAAGTGACTAAAGGGTTGGTATGTATCGGAATCTGACAAGGGTCCAGAAATAGGCTGCTAATAAAAGCAGTTTCCCCTGCAGGCAAGCCTTGTGTGATTCAGCCCTGTGAAATGTTTGGGCCCAGCGCTGTCTAAACAGGCAGAAAGCAAGAACACAGCAATGATTAGTCTATATAAGGCATTGCTTCTTGCTCTCATTGAAGAGCTATCGGTTGGTGCGTAAACCTTTTTACAAAAGGCTTTTTACCAGAGCACTTAATTGCACATTCCTGTAATGAAGTCACTCTGAGCGATTTCCACAGCGAAGTACGTAATAATCTTGGCATAGTTCTCTTATGAAACATTCTGTGTTCTGGGGATAGATTCTACTTTAAATACGTCTTTGTTGGTTTGTGAACAGCAGAACTTTGGTGTAGTGTGTTAAATGAATAAAGGCAACATCGGTATGCTCGCAGCAAGAAGGTATTTTTCCATGGTACTTAAATTTGAGTCAATGAGGAATTTTTAAATTCCTCTTTTTCGCCAGTACTTCCAAACTCAGAAGAAGCTGAAAGGGCCGCTGTGTGGGGGGGAGTCACTCATGCTAGCCAGACTTTTTCAATTTGAGGGAACTAAATAGGAAACCGAAAAATGACTTAAACACTCACAGAAAAGTCTAAAAAAACAAAACAAGGAAGTGCATCTTGGGTAATCCGTGGTCACGTACGGTCACCGTCTGCCTCGTAAGAGACATTTCTGGTGGTAGGAGACAGCAGTCTGTCTGTTAAAGATAATCACACACCAATTATTATGTAGCACGGATCTCCTTTAACACTCAACTGTCCGTTCCCTGTTTTAAATAATAATTCAGACTAAAACACAGTCTTGATTTAAATGTGTAGCTACAGGAACGAATATTATGGAAAAATATTGAAATCTTTTGCTTGCATTAATCACCTCACTGTGTCACAGTATTATTTTGTTCAGTAGTCTCCCAGCTATATACTGTATATATATATATAACATGCTTATTTGCTTATTTTCGGCCTCCTACTTGTATTTTAGTTTTCACATGCTTTAATGTTTAATAAAATATTTTCTTTTTCTTATACTGTTGACTCAATGTCACCATTTTATTTCCCTCCTTGCGCTAAAGAATCATTGTGCACCATCACAAAGGTAGTTTCCGAGGCGTCGGTCGAGATTCTCAGGGGAGTTGGTGTATTCTGTTGAGTTACAATGTGACAGAACGAGGAATCACCTCTGAACGGTTTAATGAATCAAGCCTTTTCTGATACAGGCGGAAAACAGAAGTTGACTGGGTTGTGTTAGTTCACAAAGGGTCTGCACTCCACATTCTAAAATACATGTGCACTGAAAAGGGGAACATGTCTAATCTTTCCCCTGTTTGTATGGAAATAGTCATTTTCTTTTTCATTCACTGACAGACATTTTGAAACCTAAATTATGTGACCCTTTAACATGCATAAAACAGCCTCGACTACACATAAAACATTTTAAGAGTTGCAGTTTGTGTAACTGGAGTTAAGGTGATGAGATAAGCCTTTTTTTTTTTGACGGATGTTCCTGAAACTCATGTATTTCAAATTGCATAAATCAATTGACATTGATTTCAAACTGTGTGCACACTTTTAGCAAAATGAGATCTTACTTTCTTACCGGATCTCCCATCTATAATCCCACTGCAGTGCTGGGACTACTGCACAAAATTGCTATCCAGAGTCTTGAGCGTGTAGCATGCGCTTTGACAAAGAACAGGCACTCGGCCTGCTTGTCCCTCAGGTCACTGCAGCCCTGAGAGACACTTTTGTTCTGTATGTGTGTCATCTCATGTCTGAATGGCTCTCGGGCTCTTTTGTGTCGTTCAGCTGATGCAGACCGGGGTTGTTAAAGGGGGATGGCACACTGGCAAAAACGCCATTTCATATTGGGCCATGACTAGAAAACATAAGGGGATTTCTTGGGAGCAGGGAAAACAAATTGGAGAAAACTCTCACAAAAAGTGCAGAAAAAAAACACATTTGTTTATTATGTAAATCACTCAATTCAGAGTGTACTAGTAACCAGCAGTAACCGAGAAGTAAATGGAAAGATTGTCCACGGGTAACTTATAACTTTAACACTATGATTATTATTATATATCCATTTTCTATGTTTTGGATCAATGTGAGCAATCAAGTGGGATAGCAAATGTGTTAACTTAGCAACTATGTTAATGTGACTTATCAACTAATATGAGTCACCTGTGAGCCGATTAAAACAGCATGAGGACTAGTTAGAGAAAAACACACGGCTTGAAATGACAGGTAATGGTAACTGTGGAAACAATTGGTTCTGCCCTAAATTATAAATTGTACAAACGCAAACTTCCACAAAGAGGAATAAAAACAGATTGAGCCTCATCAGAAATACCAGGATTGCTTGATGTTCGTGCAGGAGACAATTCCAAAATAGTCCATGAAAATTGTCCAAATTGTTTATTTGGACAAGCAGAAAAAAGAGATTAGGTATAGAACGTGATGCACAACCAGCATGTCAGTCTTAACTTGCATTCGACTCTGCCGAGGTTGTGAAGAGTTAAATCTCGGTGCCTCGGTGATCCATGAGCTGCAGGCTCTCAGCCTGCAGCTCATGGGGCTTTGAGTATCAATAATTGCTTGATGAAAATCAAGCTGTTCACCGGCCAGTTTCCCAATTAAGCCCCGGTGTTTACAACCCTATCACACGGCGGCTCTGACTGGGAGATCTGCGTTGCCCCTCCGTGGTATTCAGAGGACTGCCAGGGCCTGTTAGCGTTCTGGGTTCACTGGGATGTAAAGAGACTCATGGAAGGCTGGCGATGGCTCACAACGTCGCTTTTCATCAGCTGCAGCCCTTCAGCAGCTACACGCGCAATACTGTGGAGATGTGGAGGCATCACTAGATAGCTTCAGTGAGGAGAGAACAGCGATTAATAATGATTTTAAATTGAGTTTAGCAACACAAAATGCACATTCACTTCATTGAAATGTGAGCAGAGGGTAAACATGAGTAATGAAACCACAATTTTCAAAATGAATGGAATGAGCCGTCACACAATGATTAAACGTGAGATTATACTGTAGTCAAAACAAAGTCAACGTGCACCAAAGACAAGGTCTAGTATAGTACGTCCATACGTGTCAAGTTCCGAAATAGTATGCATACAATTGCAATTAATTGCAGTAATTTTGGTAAATTTTGATAAAACATTCACAGAATAGTGCAGTTTTAATCGCGATTAAAAGGTTTGTTTTTCAGATGTGGAAAAAAAAAGCGTCCTAAAATTAGACCTAAAACCTTGGAGGTCTTAAACGTACAAACTTAAAATATTACTTCTTGCCTGCACAAATGAAACCTTTGATAAGAGGTGGTGGTGCGTGGTTGGGCTCGGCTGCAGCGGGGACAGTCGGGGAGCGGCTCGGGGGAACGGGTCCAGGTGGAGGTGTAATTGGTCTCAGCTGCATTCTATTGAATGGATTGTTTGTTTCCTTGTTTCATTGGCAGTAGTGGAGATCCGGCAGGCGACGAGCAAAAGGACAGACGAAGAGTTTGGACACCGGAAGTGCGATTACTGCCGGCACATTGCGAATAAAGATTGATTGCCGAACCCGTTGTGTACATTGTCTCCACGAAACCCCAAAAGAACCGCCGGGTAACCAGAGACGTTTGCAGTCATCCGTCAGCTCGGATGGACCCATAAAATAACTACCAGTGGACTAAGAAACACAGTCAGGTTTTGAACTTCCAAAATGAATCTCATTATTAACCAGCATTGGATCTACCAAGACCTTCTCACCTAACAATCGTGACACTGCTGGCTTTAGAAAGTGATCCGATGTGGGACTGATTTACCTCCACCAGCTATTTAATGAGGACAAACTCAAGACGTTTGAGCAGCTGAAAAAGGATTTTAATCTGCCTAAAACAGATTTCTTCCAATAGTTGAGAACTTTTCTAACGACAAAGAGTGGCAAAAGTTTGTAAATCGTGCGCCCAATCGGAAGGTTTTTAATAGAAATACAGATGGTTAAAGAAGATAAGAAAACAATAAGTTAGCCGTTGAACATCTACATAATTGCCTACAATTAAGCGGAGATGGGAGGCGGAAATTACCTGGGAGGAAATGTGCACAGAGGCACACCTATAGTTTCAAACTCAAACACTTAGAGGGAGTTTAAATAGAAAGTAATTACCCGATTCTTTAGAACTCCAGAAATAGGAGCCAACTTGGTCTGGCAGAAGATGCTGTCAATCACACACATATATTCTGGCCAGGCCCCAAGTTAGATGCATATGGGAGAGAAGTCTTATATCCAAGAGACAAAAAGTATGGGACTATCAAATAGAAAGAATCACAGACTCATCAAGGCTGTAAAAGCTTATCTTTACAAAACGATGGGGTCCTGTCACAGGATTATTAACACAATGAGGGTTAATTACTGCATGTTGCTGGGCCCTCTGGCTGAACTGTGACCCGTTACGTCTCTCTACGCACACATCATTCGAAACCTTTTTAATAAGCACATGTGGCACTGAGGTGATCTGAGAGGCAGAATTAGGCAGAATTCCACCAGGTGGAGAATGTTGAACTAGCATCTCTTCCCGCTGTGCTCGTGCACTTCGCTGTGTTCTCAAATCCCCGTCATTTGACGGCTGCGTTTGAAGACGTTTTCCCTCTGCAGACCGCACGCCGCGCAGGGTCGCTGTTGAGATGGAAGAAGCCCAGCAGCTAACTTAGTGGTGAGTAAAGTGGGGGGGTCGGGGGTCAACACACACACACACACACACACACCGGTAGTACAAACAAACCTGCGTTAACTGCGTTGAAATGTTTTATTGAGTGAATCTCGGCCACTATATTGGCATAGATCAATGCCTCGACTTTGACAGGGAGTCCTGCGTCATTACATTACATTACATTACATTACATTACATGTCATTTAGCGGACGCTTTTATCCAAAGCGACGTACAATAAGTGCATTCAACCATAGGGTACAAACTCAGGAGAACAAGAAACAAGAAAGTGCAATTTCCTCAAATAAGCCAATTTACAATTTGCTATAGATGAGTGACGTTACAAGTACAATTTAAGTGCTACAATTTGTTAGTCTTTTAGTCGAGGTAGAGTCGGAAGAGGTGTGTCTTTAGTTTGCGGCGGAAGATGTGAAGGCTCTCTGCGGTCCTGGTGTCTTCAGAGAGCTCGTTCCACCATTTCGGTGCAAGGACAGCAAAGAGTCGAGACCTAGTCGAGTGTTTTGCTCTCAGTGAGGGAGGGACGAGCAGTGTTGCAGATGCAGAGCGGAGAGTGCGGGTTGGGATGTCGGGTTTGACCATGTCCTGGATGTACGCTGGACCCGATTAAAGAGACATGTGGGATTGGCACATACAGAGAAGAACAACGACAATCTACAACTATATGGGTGGGGTGATGAGGCAGTTGGAGGCGGCCGGGGGGCAGGTGGGTATGCAGAGTGCAATCAGGGGAAAGACAAACACACACACACACACACACACACACGGTCAGATACATGAGGCTAACGAGACGTTACACATACTATAGTCACCATTGCACCCGGTACCAGTAAGAATCACATTAAGCATTTATAATCCTTCTGAAGTAAAAGTACAGAATAATATTTTGTATATGAATAACAATAATTATATGATATTAGTGCTGTGCAAAGACACAAGAATACGTTTAATCAATTAATTACGTGATTAACAGCGATTAATGCGCACAATTCAATAATACATAAAAAACTATTAAAGAAAGTAAGTAAGTATTAAATTTTCTGAACAGGTAGCAGGAGAAACATTTGTCTTTTATCAGGGAACAGTTAGGGTCCCTGCAGCGTGAGGTAAAGTGCTCTAGCACAGAGGAAAAAAGTACACAGCTGGAATGTGCGGAGCAGGGGACTTTTTAGTCGGCAAAGCCTGTGGATTTCCTTCAGAATCTTTCAGCGATGCAGGTTGAGCACTTACACAACGACACAATTCACCTGGCCGTGGGCGACTGTGCAGTGGGGAGCACGGTCGTCCTCCGATCAGAGGGTTGTCGGTTCCATCCCAGGCCCGGCTAACCCGCATGTCGATGTGTCCTTGGGCAAGACGCTTAACCCAACACTGCTCCTGTAGCTGCGACTACAGTGTGTGGATGTTAGTTACTGATGGGCAGGTGTCACTGTGTGTGGTTCTCCTGTCATCAGGGTATAAATGGGTGTGAATGGGTGAATGATGTCATGTAGTGTTAAAGCGCTTTGAGTGGTCAGAAGACTAGAAAAGCGCTAAACAAGTACAGTCCATTTACTATACAAGTACAGTCCTTTTACTTTTAACGTATCTTTCTCGCATTGGTTTGTCGACGGTTCTCCTTCACGCCGTAGCCGAGGTTTGGCTCCTCTGGTGGTTTGCGTAGCTGTTTGGCCGCCATCAGCGCTTTTCACTGCAGTGTTTCCGCTGGCATCATGTGGAATGAACGCCTGCTCACACACAGGTGAAATTTGCTTTTGTGACGTATCTTTGCATGTGTTTTATCAAAGTCTGACCACGAGCTCATCTCTCTGACCTTTACGCCACGAGTGCTGTGTTGCTCATTTATTTATGTCTCACTCTAATGTATTCACGAAGCCCTCATTTATTTACCAAGTAATATCTGCTGACTGGACTTTTGAAAGGATAATTAATGAATAATTAGAATATGCCTTAATTAAACAATGAATCTCAAAACTGCTGAAACAGGGTTTTGTAAGTAAATATTTTTGCAGTCAGTTCAGAGGCTACAATGTGTGTTCATAGTGTGCATGAATGAGTAGAGATGCTCAAATTAATGATATGTTTAATGGAACTGTAGCCAGTGAGGAAATGTCCCTCACGTGATACCATAGGTTTAAGCCCCTCCCACTTCCTGGTTCGCCAATTAGTCTGGGTATAAAGGCTCCATTTTACGACTCTACAGGACCATGCTGTCTTACTAGGGTGTCCATTTGCTTCACGTCAAAAAGGAGGACACTTTGCATACACGGGGACACGCAAGCAGATATTTGTTTGGTATGATCCGGTTTTAAATTTTACTATGTTTTTCCACCAGATTACATAAAGGTGCATACACATACCACATAGCTAATAAAAAATATACAAGATACAGCTCATGACAACGTGCCCTCCCAATTCAGAGCACATAGGTCTAATAATATTTTTTATGCTAATTCAATTATTTTGAGCTGTATGACATTCTGACGGCAGCCGCGCGCACAGAGCTGAGCATGTGAGGTGAGAGCTGTCCTGTCTGTTAAAATGAGCAGTGGGATACAGTAGTAGTTTGTCCTTTCACACTGTGAAATGATGACACAGCCCGGTAGCACCCCCCGAAAATGTAACCAATGAAATTACTTATTTGACTAACGAGGTAATGTGTCAAAAGGCGGACCTTTTCAGTTATTTTCTCAAAAGGAGGAGAAATGAGTGTCCAGCCGGCCGGGGCATTTAAAAGCCGGACGAATGGCCACCCTATGTCTTCCTGTGTCGGAGTCTGGTTTTGACAACCCGTTTGGAGCTAGTACGTAGTTTTTTTACCCGTGTTTTAGAAAGAACAAACTTTCCCTCAGTGACGCTCTGGTTTTTGCCCCAGACCCAGTGCCTCAAGGAGGCCCAAATCGGGTGGGAGCCGACCCAGGTGGAGAGAATGCAGCCCAGGCCGTGACGCGCTGCTGTTTTGCTTGGTTTTGTTTTGTTGCTGTTCAGTTGGATCACGCTGTGCTAGTTTTTCTGTGTCTTGAACAAATCATGATTTGTCCCCCAGAAATTTCTACACTGTATTTGTTTGTGTTTAGGAGTGCGTGGGGCAGGCAGCGGCGTGGCTACCCGGATGGTGGTGGGGCTGGTTGGACTGGGCCTCACTTTCTCCTCCCCTTTTTCTTAGTTGCATGTTTTTGGTTTTTGATTTACATTGTTTTGCGTGAGTGTGGATGCGGCGCTGGAGGGAGTGAGGGCCTTGTCCTAGAGTTTGTCCCCCCTCTTTTCCCTTCTTAGCCCGCTGCAGCCTACGGCACCAATAGAATTGAATTTGTTTATTAAAACTTATTTTCTTCTTTGACGACATTCCCAGAGCTGATGGGAATTATTAAAATGAATTGTTACCTTTTTGATATTTTAAGAAAATAAATATTGTTGCTTTGGTCTGTTTACACTGGTCATCTGTGGGTCATAATTAATATCCCTACGGGACGATAACCGCCCCACCGTACCTACCGGTGGTTACATAACAATACTGTCATACTGTTATAATTAGCATTGTTTAATCTTGACTTATGGCTTTGTTTTGTGTCTAGGGTTGGAGCTGATGCTCACTTTGGGGTTAGACTACATTTACAACAACTTTACAGTTAAAGTCTTCTCTGCTGCAATAACACCGAACACAGCTGCTGGATTCAACGCTTCGCCACTTAGCTCCTTTAGCATAGGAACCATAAGAAAGGAAAGAAGATCATTTGCAATATTTAAAAAGTGACTTATCATTTGGACGTTCACGAAAAATAACGATTATGACGGAGAAGCTTATCTAATGTAAGTAACCAAGTAGCATAACTCATTTATAGTGCAACCTTGTTAATAAAGTGATACTTTGAACCTGTTTTTGTATCTTGTGTGCAGAACTCCTTAATCTAACACACGGACAAAGGAATCTAAGATGCTCTTTGTTGTCCATAAGCAGAGAAACGGTCAGTGACGTTAAATCTTAACTACGTAGCTCAGTGAAAGCGGAGTCGGATTCCCTAAACAACGCGGTTTCCTTTCCTACATCCTCGTGAATTCTCCTAACGATGTTTCCTCGTCCCCCTGCCGTTTTCCACACAGCTCAAGGGATAGTGGTTAGGAATAGACGTTAGGAAGTAATTCTTTGACAGTTTGAATCCAGCCACTTTCACACACATAAGCTAACTTCATGTTCTCATGGAAACTTTTCTAGTGAACAGTCTAATTAGTGAAGCAGCAACTCAACCTTAACTTTCCCCCACGTATGAGCACGTTTCTTTTTCCTGACAGTGCAACATTGTGCTCACGTACACACTCCATTTACCCTGCGGGTGAAAACCAACCTAATTCGGTTTCTATTTGGTGTAAAATTCCTTCGATTGTGGAGTCTATTGTTAATCCATGAGGATCTCGGTCAGCACGGATGCTTTTCCCACAGACGGCGTGTAAACGCTAACCTCACACCCGCTCCTCCTGCTCAGAGTGGAGAGCTGTTTCTCCAATCAGAGGGTTGTTGGTGCAACCGCGGGCCCTGCTAACCCGTCAGTGTGCTCTTGGGCGAGACATTTGACCCCAACATTGCATCTGTAGCTGTGACTGCGTGAATGCGCTGTGTTTGACAGCTCCTCTCAACGTGTGAATATGAGAGTGATGAAGTCAAGTGTTAAAGCGCTTTGAGTGGCCGGAAGGCTAGAAAAGCACTTTACAAGTACAGTCCGTTTATCGTTCACTTAGCCAGTAGGTGTTATTCCCAATTCAAATCTTGCTCATCATTCTTAAAGCTCTAATCCACTTCAATTTGGGCTCTTGCATAAAGAACATTGTCTTTTTAGGTTAGTAGGTAGACCTGGTTCGCAGTAGAAGGTGAGGCATCCATCCACAACGTGACAAACACGACAAAAGCACCCGAGGCTCAACGTAAAGTAACGATTAAATAAAGTAAATGCACATAAACGGCTTCTATAGCATCTTTGTACTGTTGCTATAATTTGTTCACACGAGTGATGCGTGGCACTACATACCTTCTCCGTCTGCAGGAAGACGCTGCAGCTCACGGCCCTTTGAAATGGAGCCGATTATTCTGTGTCTGGCTGGTTCACAGGCGCTCTGGAATAAACCATGACTCACCAATCATTTAAGGACGAGACGAGAGTTTCTGTTCTTCAAAGACCACGAGACAAAAAGAGAAGGCCAAACTGATAAAAGCTCGATGAAATAAGGACGATGTGTTGTTTGTTAATGTGGAAATAGGACAGCTTCCCCTTTCCCCAAAGTTTTAGTTTTGAGTCAATAATGTACCAAAGATTTGTCTGACCCAAACGGAAGTGACTTAATGTGTGTGGGCAAGTCTTCAAAAATCAATTATCATGTGTGGTTTTTCTCACTGGCAGACCTCGATGGCTGCGCTCTCACTCACCCCTGCTGCCGGCCAAACCTCAGTTTTTAATAGCCTCCAATTAGAGGTGAAGAAACGTTGAAAAGTTGAGGACATCTGGTGTCTGACAAGATATTCAGAATTATAAGCTGCCGTAGAATTTGAGTGCAGAGCAGGATCCTTAATTGTGAGTAACGAACACACTCAAATACAAAGAAGAAACGCAAAAGCCCAAATCGGACGATTTGAATATTTTATTAATATGTAGAAAATGTATTAAAAAAGGAACTATATAGTACATGTTTAAGTCAAACTAGAGCTTCATTTGACAGTAATATCCAAGGCTATCCAGCAATAATTCCTTAGTTTCAGCATAATGAACTTCTCACAGTCAAGATTTTATCAACATGTTCATGGCAAGATTTTAATTCAATGCAGTTTCAGTGTCTGGCTTATATAACAGATATGCCCATGCAGGCTGGTATATCAGTTAATTCACATTTAAAAGTAAACCCATGAAATAAAGCATGTTCGCTTTGAAATTACAGGGGACCATAGTTAATTGTGTTTTTACACAATGATGCATCAGTAAAAATGATTGGAGAATTAATAAAGTAGAATAAATTAAATTAGCAGGAACTAGTTTCCTGTAAGAAAATAAAAAGATGGAGGAAATTCTCCTTTCAAACAATCCCTCCAAACAAATCATTTAAATTGTCCATAGTAATGCAACTTGAACCAAACAATTTCCCTTAGTGGGTTTCCCATTGATTGACAGGATAAAGGTAATAAACGAGGAAAAAGGAAAAAAATATATGTAAAACACTTCTAATAAGAGTATCTTATAGTTTGCCATGAGATAAATCCCTAAATAAAAACAACATTCTGTTACTTTTCTGCAAAGCTTTGTGACCTTTGTCCATTGTTACAAAATGCACAGAGGCAAACTTCATCTAAATAGTTAATGAAATAAGTACTTGGAGAATTCACTATTCTACGATAAATCACTGTGGGAGATGGATTGCATGAGAGGCTCTGAAACAGTCACCTTGACAGTAAACCGTAAATCAGACCTGGGAAAGGTCACACGTTTAAACCGTTTTCTTCTAGATTACATTTTAGGTCATGTTGCTTTTAGTCTACCCATGCGGGTACAATGCAGCTTGGATGCTTAATGAATCTCTATTATCTACATACGCTACCGTACAAACTATTTCAAGAGAACCTTTTACCCGGATCAGCAAAGAAAATGTGTCACTACTAAATTGTTCTTATGACTTGTGTTATTCACTATTAGACTCTTGATCGTGATTTCGTCAACATGCAGTGGGATCGATTCAACCTTCAACATAAAAATGGTTAAAAGAAGTTAAAAGGGAAATGTTTCAGAGGGCAGACCCAATTAGTTTGCATCTAATAGGGGTAACACATCAAAAGTCTTCAACTCTATTTCTATGTGAGTATATTAGTAGTTAATAGAGGGCAAAGTTGAAAATATGCAGATACAAGCCAGATTTCCTGACAAAGTCTCCTTAAGAGTAAGATTTCCAGCTGTTTAAATTAGATTATTGAACGTTTAAATAAAACTAAATGTCGCTTGCAGGATTGGTTACATTGCTTTCCCGAGGACTGTAATGGACCGCACGCTTTGTGTGACAATGTGAACACTGAATGAAAACAAAACGCTTGGTGGGCATGCTGCAGATCGCACCCACCCCACTAAAAGCAATACTTTCGGTGCCAGATCTGCTGTTTCTGTGGTTTCACTGGGGAACCCTAAATAGCCAAGCAAGTGAAAGAAGAGTTCAGAAGAAGAACTCGGCTCCACTCCACGGACTCTTCTGCTGTCTTTGTTAAGTTTCTTTCATGCAACCAGTGGGAGAGACGCCAAGCTAAAGTCCACCCAACTTTCTTTTGCATAGAAGTAACATTGCATGAAATAACAGCAAGGGACACGGGAGTCCCTGGAAAGTGAAGATCTGAAAAAGCAAACTGGCAAGTTTTCAAACTGCAGGGTGAGTCTTTACTATGCAGATCTTTGGTTAAAGTTGGGGTATCCGAAATATGTATGGCACCATTGGGGAAAAAAACTCCATAATAACAGGTTTCAGATACAAAATCCTATTGGCTGTTTATGCGCATACAGATTTAAGCGAACGTCCCTACGGAGGAAAGCGTCGAGTGGCCTATCCTGCAGCAACAGTGGCGACAACCTGCACTCCATAGCAACCCCCGAATAAAGAAGATGGACTAAAAGAAAGCGTTTCAGACGATGTAGATACTGCTAATAGTCTCTCTAGCTTTGCAGCGACAGTAAAGGTTCACCAGAATTCTTGTTTCCGCTATTCAACAGTTTAGAAATAAGAGGGGGAGCTGCAGGGGGAGCGTGGTTTAATCAGCATTTTAAATCATTGTGTTTTTTGGTCTTTTTCAGAAAAAGTCTTAAGTCTTAAAGTACTGCTTGAATTACAATATATGCTGAAAGGTTATCGTGGAATCTTTCCCCTGTAATGCTGAAATTAAATGGCCTCCCTCAGCTTCAAATGTTTCATCTGTCTGCATCATCTCTGCAGGCATCGGAGCATCTAAAAGGTCAAGGAAATAATATCTTAATGCCCAAGAACTAAAAAAAAAATAACTTGAACCAGAATAGCTTTGCGGTGTTTCCACTTGTAGTGCAAATTCTCTCAGTGTTGGTATCAATAATAATAATAGTTTAACATAAAAAAATCCTTTTGCTTTATTAACACAAAGGATGCTGTAGTCAACAGTAACACAGACAGAGATGAAATAAATAAACTAAATACATGGTAATGAAGCTGTTGCCGGTGCACTGCCTGCTACTAATCCTGGATGTTCAGTTTAGTTTTTGATATTATTCTTATCTCTTATGTCCATGGGGGTTATCATGTTATACGATTAGATTAACTTAATAGAGGCTCAAACACCGATGCATCAAATTATATTAAATAGATGAATCTTTCACAATATCAGCTATAAAAATATATATTTATCTTACACTTAAGGGTTTTAAGGGCATTTACAGTATATTTTTGTTAAAAGTGTTTTGATTTTTTCAAAAGGGTTAAAATAATCTTAGTATTAAGGGCATTTCTGAGGCATTTCCTTGCATTCCAGGAACGGCAAATCACAGACTTAAAGAAAGCAAAAGCTTCTTGCTTTGCCTTTCCTATTTTTTTTCTCTTTTTTTTACGGCAAATGGAACCATTGTCATTCAAAGTGTTTCATAAATTACATACATTGTCCTCTATCGTTTGGGTAGAAGTACAGCAGGAAAACACAGCTAAAGCCTGGCTGAGGCCGTGATAAACAGAGTTCGGACACCGTTTCGCCCTCTCTCATATTCCACGATCACGTCAACGGTTTCTACGTGTTGGTAGTACATCAATAGTCATGAGATTTCCTTTTTTCTTTTGTACAACCGAATATTAATAAAATATTAGTAGCTTTTCGCTTATAACCGCGCGGTTTCTTTGCAGCAACACTCGAATGCATCGAAGAGCACTTCAGTGGTGCACACAGTGAGCAGAGACATCGGCAAACATCAGTCCGAACTCCATTTACCCAGGAGCCTGGGTGGTCGGGAGGAGGCGGGGTGTTTACACAGGGGCGGACCGCCTCCTCTTGCTGCTGATGCTGCGGAAGTTGAACGGCCTCATCTTCATCTCCACAGAAGGAATAGAGAACTCGTGGCCTTTCCAGTGGTACCAGTTAATCCCCTGTAAGAGTGGAAAAGTGTGATTTCAGAAGCTCCTTGAACCAACAAGGCAAGGAACGGGCATCAGAGACAGACGGCATAAAAGCAAATGCAGAGACTGACGATAGAAGTGTTGTTATTCAGTTAAGCATATTTTAATTACGACCGAGGGAAGCCGTTATAATCCCGACTTGAGAGGCAACACAATCATGAATTTAGTGTCATCGCGGCCTCCCTCCATCCCCGCTAAACCCGGCCACCGCCAAATTCTCCCCATTTGCAGCTTTACACCGAGAGGCCATTTCTCTGAGCGTGTCATTACGCTTCCATCTCCGCTCACACCTGTTCTCGTTTCATGTCCTCAGACAACAAAGAAGACGGTGTCGCGCACAGAGAGCGCCGGAGCGAAGCGCCCGGGGCTCTCTGTGCGGCTCGAGCCTAATCGCGGCTCCGCACAACACCTCCGCTCCCTTAATCAGGCCTTTGCAGCGCGAGAGGCCGGGGGAGAGCGACATCGCGCGCTGGAGGAAAAGCGCCGGACAAGCCCTCAACACTTGCTCCCACCTAACGCGCGGCGTGCAAAAGAAGCACACCTGTCAGTGTGCGAGCGCGGCGTGCCAGTATAGTCAAGACACATGCTGCTCGCACACCTGTCTGTCATAGGAGTATATATATATATATATATATATATATATATATAACTGGAGTGTTTGGATAAGAGAGTCGTTCCCAACAGATGATGCGGGCACTTTTTATCAGTCAAGACTGAGATGCATCATCTCCTCAGACTTGATTAAAAGTGATAAAGTGGTGCAGCATTACAGGTCCTTATTTTCGACCTTTCAGTGCGGCTCCTCCATCAGGCTAATCAGTGTAACGAGTGCGGAGCTGGATGTCTGCGGCGAGTAACCTTTCAGAGGAGCGTTAATAAACTTTAATAATCACACTGCTGCAATTCATAATGTGTTTGGATTTTGGTGAATGCCAAAATGCCACCGTTCAATTGACAGCAGTGAGTCAAAGGCTGCACCCAGAGGGCAGTGAGGCAGATTGGATGTGGTGTCGTGAGGTTTGGAGACAACATCAGAGTTTCCTCCTGGTTCACCAAAACCACGCTGGTGTGGTGAACCACAAACGTTGCATTATAACACAATTGAACTCAATGCGTCTGGTCCAGAAACGAAACTTTGAATAATCCCCATAAATGGGCGTCAGCCAATTCCAATGGAACAACTTTCTACCAATGAATTGCTTCCTGTGGAAGATTCAGCGTGAGGTGACTTGACGACACGCCGTTGAATAATGTGAAAACCAAAGACTTTCTCACTTATTTCTGAAAGGGTGGCGGCTGGAATTTAAGATAAGAATATATCACAACCGTGACAAATTGAACCAAAAATATTGGCCTGGCCTGGAGGATGAAAAAGGCAAAAGTGAGCTGCCAGGTCGCTATCGGAAAAAAAACTTTTTTGACACAGACACTTTCTTTGAGACCTGGGATGAAGTTTAGCTCCCAGGTTTAGAAGCACAATAAGTCACGGTTACGGTAATAATGTTATTTTGTAATTCGGTCACTTGATGGAGCTGGTGTATTCGTCGGGTCACTGACCTGGCTGTGTCTGGACTCTCCGTATTTGCCGTTGAGGTTGGCCCTGTGGCAGTTCTTGTACCACCACGCTCCTTTGTAAGACGAGGCGCAGTTGGTGACGGCGATGTCGTTGTCTCTGTCCTTGGTGGAGAAGGGCCGGCCCTGGTGGTAGCTCAGAGAGTCACCTGGAGACAGAGAGGACGACGGACGCAGAGCCTTAAACATCGCCACACGCGGGGGGGGACGCCTACATGTGGCCGCGGTTAATAACGTAATAACGGCGTGATGAGGGGGCAGAAGCGGCCGGGGAGGCGGATGAATATCAGAGGAGGAGCGGGGGGGGGGGGGGGGGGGGCTCCTGCTACAGGCTCTCTGGATTTAGAAATTATAATTACAAACACGAGGGGATGACAGGTAATTCTGGCATATGGGCCTGTTGACAGACGGAGGGGGACAGAAGAGGGACCGTGGAGCAGCGCAGAGGGAAGGTTCAGACGCCATGATAAAAAGATGGGGGGGATGGGAGAGAACCCCGTTTGCCATATTAAATCATATAATGTGTATTGTCTATTTCAGAAAGCCATTTATACTGCGAAAGGCTTTGCATGTTGATGTCCTTGGGTTCATCACGAGGACATCGTCCCCAAAGCCGAGTGAAATACAAAACAATGGAGTATGTAAGTAATGCATCACGTACCAGCGGTGCCATTGTACTCTCCCAGCCGTAGCTTGTAGTGATTTTTTGCATCTCCAATGGAGAACTTGTCATAGTTGGCGTAGACCGACTCCTGTCCGTCCTTCATGTCAATTCTCAGCTCGTAGCGGCCCTGAGAAGCAATCCTCTGGATGTTGTCCAGACCTGGGGAGATAAAACACACTTCGTATTGCTGCTGTATTTAAGAACCGAAGGTATGAGCATATCAAGTATGTCCCACGCTCCCTATTGTGATTGAAGAAATGGCAAACTTTAGCAACCCCACACTGATAAGACAGTGTGTGCTTTGTAGGTCAAAGCTCTTGGTTGGACGTCTTTGTCAGCTGGCTGTCGTGGATGACCATGACTGAAATTGTCAAGAGTCACCACCACCGGCCCTTCTGCAAATGCCACGGCGATGCGCCGCTTCGCTCTCTATCTCCAAGGCAGCAGACGTGAGGCTGGTTTGAACAACGCCGGCCGATAAGACCCCCCCACACCGACCTGAGCGGTCGGAACTGCCGTCGCTATCAGATTGCAAAAAGAGTCTCTCTCTCTCTCTGCTTAACCTCCAGCAGAAGCATCACATGTACCAAACAGGAGAAAGACAATCTGAATCCTCCTCTGCACTGATAAGGAGTAGAAAGTAGAAATCCGAGGGAGCAGGGAAGCAACCAGTAACCAGGATACATAAAATCCACGTAAAGACCTGAAGGCACTTAAGGTGACAGAGGAAAAGCAACGGTTGTAACAAAGCTGTGTTTCACACTCAGTCATCTCGAATTACCGTTGTATAATATTGCTGTTTCATCAGCACATAATCACACTTTTCATTTTATGGGACCAGACTGCTCCGTTCTAAACTGCAGCCATTAAAAATGCATTTCGACACACTATTGCGCTCTTTCACTATTAACAAGCAGTATTACCGTCACATTTTACTACGAGCCTTTCTCTCTCACACACACAGAAGCAAAATCAAAAAAAAAGTATGGGCCAAATGGTGGCGTATCCCCACACAGACACCCTGGTCTCTCCCTGTTATTATATCATCAAACTGACATTGTGTTCAGCCGGGAAACTGGCCGAGGTCAGTGAGAAGGGAGAACGGATTGCCCTTGAGCTGCAATAAAAACGGCCGTTTTCACAACTATAACACATAGTAATGAAAGCTTCATTTCCATATTCTTTAGTGCTGACCAGTCAAGTGCCTCTTCTTTTCAGTTAGAGTGGATTTAATGTCGCCGTTTATGGTTCCATGCTCGGATATACTGCCGTTATGTGTGCGGAGGCAGTGGTTAGCGCCATCGGCTATGACCTAATCCATGGAAAGAGGACTGAAGGACGAGTGTTCTCACACTGCAGCCACCAACTAACACGAGTTACTTTATTTAGGGAAAATACATTTTAAAAACGGTTCAACTGCAAATGGTTAAGATATAGAAACGATATGAATGGTGACAGGACAAAACAAAGCTGCGCAGATATTCAAGAGTCTAAAAGACATTTGAAGAGACGACACATTCAAAACGGTGGTAGTATCCAAAGTGTTCAGGGGTCTGCCGGGGGAACCGAGCTGGTAGACGAACGCGATGGCTTTCATTTGGTGATTCCACATCCCTTCAAGCTCTTATCTATAATTTAATATTCATTTATTCATTTTCATTATTGACAGACCAGTATACAGTTGCAATCTAAATTATTCAACCCCCCTATTGCACATTAGGTTTATTTGCAAAATATACAATTTCTCAGTTGTTTGCAAAAACAAATTACACAAGAATTGTAATAAAGAAACTAATATTACAAAGGTTTTATCCAAATTCAACACAAAATGCTACTTTTAATGACTTTAATGAATTTACTGCAGTCTCAAAATGATTCAACCCCTTCGTGACATCATCTTCAGTGCTTAGTAGAGCAGCCTTTGAAATGATTCAGCTCCCTGTATCAAGCACAACGGGTGCAACTAATCAAGGTTACTAATTAGTTCACGTGTGCTTGAGATAGAACACATAAACACCTGGTCTGGCTCCGGGTTTGTTCAGAGTGACGTTTTATTGCATGTTAGAAATATGTCTAAGTCAAAAGAATTGTCCAAAAAGTTCAGAGAAGAGATCATTGCCTTGCACAAACAAGGAAAAGGATGCAAACGCAATGAATGTCCCTAGAAATACAGTTGGAAGCATAGTTGGCAAGTTGAAAGTTGAAGGTGGCTACGCTACCTGGACGTGGCAGAAAGAGGAAGCTATCAGCGGCTGCCACCAGATTCCTGAGGAGGCAACTGGTCAAAAACCCTCGAGTGACTGCAAAACACCTGCAGCAAGACTTGGTGGCAGCAGGCGCTGAGGTTTCAGTTGGCACAGTAAGGCGCATACTAAACACTGAAGGGTTCCATGCCCGGACTCCAAGACGCACACCACTACTGACCCAACAGCACAAGAAAAGTGCTGAAAGTGTTTTGGAATTCTGTTCTGTGGAGCGATGAGACAAAACTGGAACTATTCGGGCCTATGGATCAGCGCTATGTCTGGAGGAAGAAGAATGAAGCATATGCTGCCTACAGTGAAGCATGGCGGTGGCTCAGTGATGCTCTGGAAACCTGCAGCGTGTGGAGGCCACGATGGACTCAGTCAAATATCAGGAAATCTTAGGAAAAAACGGCTTGCCGTCTGTGATGAAGCTGAAACTTGGGCGTCATTGGACCCTCCAACAGGACAATGATCCCAAGCACACGTCAAAGTCCACCAAGGCTTAGATTCAGAAGAAGAAATGGAAGATTCTAGAGTGGCCGTCACAGAACCCCATCAAAAATCTCTGGTGGGATTTGAAGAAGCCGGTTACAAAACACACACCAAAGAATATTACTGAACTGGAGGCCGTTGCCCACGAGGAATGGGCTCAGATTCCTCAGGAACGCTGTCAGAAGCTGCTGTCTGGCTATGCATCACGTTTGCAGCAGGTCATAACAGCAAAAGGCTGCTCTACCAAGTACTGAAGATGCTCGGCATGAAGTCATCACTTTGAGACTTTACTGCAGTAAATTCATTAAAGTCATTAAAAGTAGCATTTTGTGTTGAATTTGGATAAAACCTTTTGTAATATTAGTTTCATTAAACTACTTAAACAATTCTTGTGTAATTTGTTTATTGCAAACAGCTGAGAAATTGTATATTCTGCCAATAAACCGAATGTGCAATGGGGGGTTGAATAATTTTGATTGCAACTGTATATGAACCACAAAACAATGTTGGGAGCCACTGTGTTTTTCTGGTGCTTGAGTGATGAGCTGCTGCGGTTCTCTTTACCAACAAAGCTTTTGTGGCACATTTTGCAGAGAATAGTAATCTGTTCCAAATGGAAACCACTTAATGGATGATAGACCTGCAGTTATTTTTTCTTTTTTTTTTAGATTAAATATTTTCTGTTCTGCAACTACAAACTAAAATGAATGGGTGCAAAATAATAATAGTGACATATTCCGTTATCGTAAACCTTTTTTTAGGGTCAACAAATATTCTTTGGCTCAGAATGTGCTAGAAACGGGTTTCTTTGTGTAAAAACAAAACAGTTTGGGAAGTTTGTCAGTGTCGAAAACTTCATCATTACAAGCTGACAGCGCTGAATAGAAATAGAACGGCAGTCTGAAAATGAGGGAAGTGATTGTATTAGTTGTCTTGCACAACCTTTCCTTCCTTAACATCCTTCGGCTACTGTGAAACCAGACGGATGTGCCTTTTTTTGTGTGCAAAGGACACATAATTAAATATGCTTCTGCCGCACTCTGATGAAATCAGGCAATTAATGAGAAGTCTTTTTAACAGAAGACCTTTTGACCCGTAAATACCAAAATGAAACTCCATTTAGCTGCTTCAGCTTCGTGGAACTAGTCCGGGGCAATCTGGGATAATTGAAAGGAATGTAGCAGTTATTAATGGTAAAAGTATAACTGTACAAGCACTAGACCAACAGACTGACGCGTCCGTCCTCTGAGACTAGCGTGTTCCCTGTTGGCATGTTATCTATGATCTGGCACCCCGAGGAGAAGCTCTCACAGAAGCAGAGAGCAGCTTGTGATGCTCCACACCCCGGGGTTACATTAACCTGCTTTCCTGCACTGAGAGGACGCGGTGCTGTGCGGGGTAGAAGAAAGACGAGGGGCCGAGTGCAACCTAGAAGGCCCTGAAAAGTAAAAAAAAAGACCCCAGAGAAAGAAGTACTAGTACTCTAGACCAGTACTCATCAAGAACAGTGAGGGGGGGGTTATCGCTGATTCAGCTGCAATGGAAATGGGTCAGATGAAATGTTGTACTCGCTGAACCAGATATGCTTGGACGTCCTAGATGTCGTGGATTTTATTATATGGAAAGAGCCGATATAAATCGAGACGCTGACCCGCGATGCCTCACTAAAATACTGCCTTTCAGTTTATAGCTCACTGCATATAGAATATACCTTCTCCTGTATGGTCTGTGTGGCGTTAACATACAATAAGGGGCTTTGCCTCCTCCGCACACCAATGATTAATGTATACCAGCAGAAAGAAAGCCAACCTTTTTATCCCGTTATGGTAAAGCGGGATCCCTTCTCTGCCCTGTGGGGCAGCGCTTAACACCGTTTGCACTCAACAGATGTGCAAACGGTGTTGGATGTAAAATCCGCTTATTACAGTGAGCTTAGTCTAATGGTTTACACAGCGTTCTTGTGTTATGATCCAATATGTGTCAGATGCAAAGTAAGATGTTATGATGTGGTTATAATACAATGACATAACCCCCCCCCCCCCGTGTTGTTCTTTAATTTCTCTATTCAAAAAGTTAGCAAATCAGTCTTCTCAAGGTCCTGAAATATTCATGTCATGGTTTCCTTGGTTCATCTGCACCAACACATTAACTCCGAAACTGGCCCATGAAGAAACATGACTCATTTACACATTTTCTAATGAATATAATTATTTTCTTCCTAATGAGATTTTGGGGAGGGGAAACTGATATCATAACAGTGAGATTGCTGTTTTGTCTTTGAATCAGAGCGACGCGAGAAACAATTAGCGAGTCATTCCAGGGAGGGAGCATCTTTCAGAGGATACCGCAATGAATCGGATAGACCTTTTTTGAAGTCTGGGGTTGAAATGAGAAAACTGGAGATCTACTGGCACGCTTCTACAAGAAAGCCTGCGCTGCTGGTATTGGAAACATCTTGTCTCTCCATAAAAAATAAAAAAAGATACAGCAATTGAAAGCACGAGGAAGCTACGACCCTCTATCGATTGTGACGAGGATGAAAAGGGTGAAACAGCCTTCACAAAACAGAACAGATTACCAGGTTGCAGCAGAATATCAGCCTGCAGCCCATAAAATGCAGCTGAAATATATTTACAAGGAGTTGAAATGAGGCAGAAGCAAAACTGACCCTCCCTGAATTTCCCAATAAACCTACGGATTAATAAGTATTTGGTTCAGAAGAGAAACTACCTTCATCTTAACTCTTACCGAGCCAGAATTCGTCCTCCAGGTTCCCGAAGCCGACCCGATAGTCGCTCCACTTCCTGGAGAAGTCTGTGAGGCCGTTCTGACGACGCTGAAATACCTGCGCACCAAAACACGACGACGTCTCAAGATCATGAAGATACAACGCAGATATTGACTAAAATAGCTGAGAAAATTCTAAATTCTCAGAACAGACACAGTTACAATCATGAGAAATGTGCTGGTTAAAGAAAGCGTCATCCCAACAGTGACTTACAATCCAGCCTCCTTCGTCCGTGGTCATGTCACAATACACCTGCACACCCTGGCTGGCGTCTCTGTTGATGTAAATGGTGTAGACGCCGCTCAGCGCCTCTCCGTTCAGCAGGTGCTGGGCACAATTCTGAGGTGTTGCAAACAGACGGCTCCCTGGGGAGGTGGAGAAGGACCAGTCATGATCTGTTCTTTTGTTTTTTTTGCCCTTAGATTGATGCAAATACTTCCGTTCGGGGAGATTTCTGTGAAATGCGTGGATACAGTTTGAAATGATGTGGTGTCGGGTGACAGGTGTGTTGAACTGCAGCACTTTATATTATAATGCAAAGACGCATATGTGTGACGTAAAATGGGACCCATCAGCTTTCAATTATAGAAGATAGAAACTACCTCAACTCTTGAATCAAGTTCAACTCAGCATTTCATCGGGGGGAGGGGGGGGTACACAGCTATGGGAATCCAAGACAACACTGGATAGCGTCTTCTAATAGAATTCAGAGGCCACCTCTCCCACAAGCCCCTTGATTGTCAGAAAATTCCTTTTTTTGATCTTCCTCCCAGTAGTTTCCCCTCGTAAAGAACGATTGGTCCGCAGGTTCACTTCCTGCATCCTGCTTCCTGCTTTGGCCGCTTCATGTGGCGTTGAGGCTGATCCATGTGGGCACATTTCCCCGCTGATTCTTGTGTTTATACAATCCTTTGCAATGTTTTATAGATGAGATCCGAGGTGATTAGCGTCTTCGCGGCGCTCCCTAACCCTTGTGTGAGTGACGTATCCGCCATCTAATTACACACTTGAGATTAGAGCACCTTGTGTACCTCAAGGATTGTGGACAGCCGCCCCGCAGCAGTCTGCCTCAACACGCTACGGGGACGGGGGATGGAAAGTGTGCTTGACTTTGAGGGCCCATTATTGTGCACAACTTTGTTTTGTTGTCAGTAATGTGAATGTGAAGCAAAGAGGGGGGGGGGGGGGGGGGACTAACCCTTTAAGAATCTCTTTCCAAACACAAATGAAAGGATCCAAATGCGTCGTGCGTGCCGTACCTGTGGTGAAGGTGGTGGAGACCACCGCGCTGGTGTCCAGTCCCCTGGCAGCCTGCAGGTTGACGGTGTACTCCGCGGTCTCCGCCAGCCCCTCCAGTCGAATCCACGTGTCCTCCGCATCCAGGATCAGCTCCTAGTGCGCACGCACACCGACAAATTCACACCCATGCCTCTTAAAAGAGTCAATATGAACAAATTGCTCTTATAAATTTACATTTTTTAAATTTAATTTAATGTGTAACCAGGATGAACCTCAGGGGGGGAAAACGAATTATCGCTGATAAAATAGAGTGAGCTTGTGAGTTTTCAAAAGACCTGCGGCAACACAGAAACCTTCAAGCTATTGTTGCTCAGGAAAACCACGTCGCACAACAACACATCACACTGGCAACAAGTGGGGTGGATGTAGAGGGGCTGGAAAAATGACATGACCTTCATCTTAAAACTGCAATGATGAAGTTGTAGAGTAAAAAATATACCTCTACACATTTCGAGGACAATTTTGCAAATAATAACACTGCACAAAAAATGCTGCACAGTTTATTCATTTAAAGCGGTTTCTTCACTAATAATAATTGAATAGATCTTCAGTTCAGTTAAAGCAATATTATTTAATTATGTTTAGTGTTTGGTTTATTTGGTTTGGTTTATTTGAACTGATGTGCGTTTGTGCCGTGAGAATAGTGGTGTTTTGTACTGCTGTGTGTTTGGCATGACACAGAAATAAAAAGGACCTCAGCAGTGAGTTTCTCTTTCCAAGTAGGGCCGCCTACGTTGTCGCATGTGCAAATGAACTGAGCCATCGGAAATACACGGCAAGTGTGGCCGACTCGTCAGGGGATGCGAGATACAATACTCTTATCCGACAGCCAAGCCGTGAAGTTGCTAAGCAAACAGGAAACAAACATTTCTGTTTGTGGTTGCAAAGTCACAGCCACTCCCCTCGGTTTATTTTAAATTTGCGGTTCACTGACCCGGTCTCAGGAAGCCGAGACGTGTGACTGAGTATTTTCTGTGACCTCAGTCTTTGGATGAGACATAAATCCACAGAAGATCAATTCGTCAAATAGGAACTTGCCTATTTGTGTGTTTTGGTGCATGTGTGTGTTACACCTGAAATTGCATAGACATTCAAATGAGAAAGTGAAAATGAAATATTCAGCGTGTACAAAACACACATTTCTAGGCAATGTATTTATGTGAATTAAGTGTGGCTGCAGCTGGTAAACTGCGTCTCTCTGTCTCAGAGGACCTCACATATTCCCACCAGGTTTTCAGGGTCAAGACGAGGATCCATATTGCAAAAGTGAAAGGACCCTGTTTTATAATGCATATCTTCATACGCTTGCTAGTGATCGGGTGTGAGTGGCAGGATGTTTGCTGGAGGTGCATTTATCCGTCTGAGCATTGAATGGAGACACCTTTATTGCTCCAGGCACGGACATAACTAACCGTGATGGATGCATTCACAAACTGGTAAGTAAATGTTACTCAGATAGGAAATTCATCTTGGAGCTAATGTGTGTAATTTACAAAAGTCTATTATCTCTGTAAGAGGGGAAGCTGGCTGAACATCTGTGAGGATCGCCCATATGTGGATAGATTAGAGCCGAGTTAACTACATATTGTCGCCGACGACAGACCTCAAGTGAGCAAAACCAGCGGAAAATGAGTACCTCAATCTTCCACCACCAGCAATCATATTTGCTCTGAGCAATAATGAGGGATATGACTAATTACTTCTGCAGCAACATTATTCAAATATGCACACGTTGAGGCAGCTCACAGTAATGAGATTTGGAGATTTGGATCCAAAGGAACACGATCAAAGAGAAATTAATTGTATTTCCAATTCCAACTGGATTTGCGAGATCCTCCAGATTTCAAGGCATTCAATTCGAACGAAACTACTGTGTGCAATTGTTAGCGAAAGAACTTAATTAAAAGCAGTGACATGGAATCTCAATCAATTTTGTGTTCAAAAATGTTTGAAACTCATAGTTCATATTTTTGAATATAAATTGTTGTACATATATTATGAGAAGAAAACGTATCTTAGAAACCGTTGTTTGGAGCTGTGAGCCAACAGTACTCGTGCAGAGCACAAAGCCCAAATCTAAAGGGACTGATATTACATGTCTGGTTAACTCTTCATGCTTCGCCATGTGCTTCATTTGATGCAGTTTGTTTGGTCGCTCAGTGACCAAAGACATCTGTCCTTGTTTGTTAGATTTAAGCTAAATGCATTTTTTGAAGTTGGAGCGACAAAAGCGAATGAGTGTGGATGTGTAAAGCCCGTGGCTCTTCTTTGTGTCAAACGCTGCACAGAGTTACTGCTCATATGGTGTGAAATGAAGCCTTTGGATTAGCTGTGTGTTGTTGTAATTGCTAAAAAGGTCCAAATGAAACCAAACAGCATCAAATGCAAATATTCTCCCTGTTGCGCACAGATTGAAATTCTGCAGTTATGCAGATACGTATGCTGAAGGAGAGAAAAACATTTCTGTTTCACTTAACATCCACATTTATGCAGCGTCCTAGAAATGTTATATAAATGATTTAATGTTACTGTGTTTGCACTTGGATCAATTGAAATGAAAAGGGGACGATTGGACACATAACTGTTGTATTCATTGTGCATGAGTGACACCCAATGGTCAACCACACTGCAGGTTGTGTGTGTGTGGGACACATGAGGTCCAGCATCACAGCGTACAGATGTGTGCGTGTTTTTAGACTGTTCCTTTATCACATCGTGACTCGATACTAATGGGTACAGTCTGTGTGCATCGATGAAGTCTTTTGCAATGCATCATGGGAAATGGTGGAAAAAGGCATGATGCGTGCCTTATTGCCGCAGCTCAGTCACATCAAAAAGTAGAATATAAAAAGCAATGTCTCTGCTGAGACACATTATGTAAAACCTCTATCAGACAGGCAGTTTCATTGCGCACTTCCCGTGTGTGTGTGTGTTTAAATCTTTGGGTTTGCGTGTCCCAAAATGCTTGTGCGCTCCATATTAAGGGATCACTTGATTGAACGGGAACACATTGAAAGCGTTTGTCATAGAGTTGTGTTTCCGTATTCATTTTCTCTATCACAATGAACATTTTCTTTTTGCAGACATCAAGAAGACGTTTCAGTATCTGCCTCCATATCTGCACAATTCAGGTCTGTGGAAAAGTGCATCTTATCTCCTTGGCACATGTTTGTTAGCATGAATTTTCAGCAGGATCTGGGAAGATGGAGATAAGGAAACACATTTTGGCTGCAGAAACAACTGTGATAATGGAATTACCGTACACACACACACACACACACACACACACATGCATATATATAGATGTATTTAGCCGTGTGGGCTGCATACCTTCCGGCTGCCGTCGGTAGACCTGTAGGTTAGCATGTAGTTGTCGATTTCTGCGATGGGCGGTTGCCAGGAGATGAGAGCGCTGCGGTGATTCACTTCACTGGCCGTCAGGTTCAGGGGCGAGTCCATGGCTGCCAGACAGAGACACAAATATAAACTTTAGAAGAAAGGTACGTGTACGGAGGTCCTTCGCTCAGAATTGCAACAGGATCATTGTTATTTATAGTCTTTGTTTTTTAGCTTTTTACATTAATGTGGTCGTTTTTAAATCCCCGCGTCAGTAATCCTTGAGGCCTGAGTGAGAGGAGCAGTGGGACACTTATCCATGTTTAGTCACAGTGAATTACAGCCTCAAAAGCGTTCGAGCCCTTGATCAGCAAGACCACACAGGTTTTGCTGCACATTACATCACGCCATCCAAGTCCTGCACGACTTTAAACAAGCCTTGATTATAGTTCCTGCCTTGATACTTTAAACAGCAGCATCAGGACGGCAGTTTCCACACCTTACATCACCCTTTTTTGAGTCAATATCTGATCCTCTGACACGGTAGCAGAAGCGTTGACACGATGTAACCTCATTTCAGTGCATAATAGAAAACAGATGACCTTCTATTTGGAAAATCAGTTTCCTTGAGTTACATCATGACTCGGGGGCATCGTCAGGTAGTGACCCACAGCCCTCTGAGGAGAGGAGGCAGAAGTCCCGCCTCTGAACTTGTTTTCTCTTTCGTCTGTGGTGAAACTGACGCTGGCGTGGACTTTTACCTTCACATCTGGACTTTAACTTTTAGTTAAACTTCCAACGCAAAATTGAATGAAAAGACCTTAGAGGTGTTCCCTGCATACACACAAACCATACACACTCCTTTTAAATCATATAAGAAGATCATTGACAGCTCAGTAATTAGGCATCACCCCCCGTGATAACCTCCTGATAAAAAGGGGCGGGGCTTATCTTGTAGAGAGTGACAGGCAGATCCACGGTGTGTTTGACGGGGATTTAGAGAGAAAGTAGCAGAGCGAGCAGGAGGGAAAAACGAGGGCTAGAGGATGAAGGATGCAGGTTGCCCACGACGACGCCCCAGTCTCCTCCTTTCATGCACCTTTGCGTCTTTATTGCCCGAGTGTGCATCTCATTTCTGCTTTTCCACGTCCTCCTCTTTTGTCTGATCCGTCCTATTCCCACATCAACCTTGGCATCTTCCTCTCAGCCACCCTCCTCCTTATCTCTATTGGTGCTTGTGTTTTTCGCTCTCCGGCCTCCCCATTCTTTTGTCCCCAACCTTCTTCCTTCTTATCTGACAGGCTGCCATTTTTAACTCAACGTGCCGAGAGAACGAGCCGAATTTATCTTTTTTGTTCTCGTCTCCCCTCCTTGATGAACGCTGTTTCCGCGTGCGGGTAGACGAGAGAAGGAGGAGGCGTCTTTCCCTACGTTCACCAATTAAATCGGTCTCCTTGTCTCGTTCTCAATCGCGCACTCCCACCAATTAAACCTTTGCATGGAGAGTGATCGAGTAGGTGAGCGGGGGGTCCGCTGGGTTCCTGGCAGCTCTGAAGCTCTGCAGTCTTCAGACGTTGCGCTTTGAACAATGGGATTGAGATGAATAGGTTTGGCTTCATCTCGTGTCTCATTAACACACAGTGCAAGCAATACAAAAGGGAAAACACACACACACACACACGCGTGCGGCGCAGCAGATGGGAAGGGCGGCGTGGCCAGCAGTCATTTGTTGTAGGCAGATAAGAGAGAGGGACATTTTCTTTTCACGTCTTACTTTTCACATATGCCGATTAGTGAGTGAATGATGTGTGGGTGACTTCTCCTAATAGGCAAATATACATTTACTTTTACTGAATTAAACATGTGGTTCTTAGAATGCTTTTACAGATGGTATTATGCATTCATAGTTAAAATACTACATTTAAAATACCAGAAACATTTTGAATATAGAACCATAGTTTACTTCAAATCAAAATAGTTACCTCAGTTCTCAAAAGTACATTAAACAGCCAAACCAATATATCCCATAATGTTGTCCCTCTCGGTACTATATCAACAGCTATTTGCTGAGTGAAGCTGCCCGCAGCGAGGATCTCTGCCGGTTCGAGAACTCGCCGAGCACTTTCTAGCAAGTGGGCTGCGCATCATCTGAGGGGCTGCGGCCTACGGGCTTATTGGGACACTCGTAGCAAAATCCCCTATTTTCCGGTCTTATAGATTGAATATGAGCTGAGACCTCAGACGGCGGACAGACACCGAGCAGCAGACATGGGGAGACGCTAACGGAGCCACAGCTGAGACAGTTGACCAAACCCATCAATGGTCTCATCTTCCTTTATTGTTCACAATGGGCCGTTTTCCACTGGACGCGCAGCAGCTCGAGGAGACGAGCTGTGTGAGCGGAGCTGGAACCGGCTTTACACTTTCAATTAGGAAGTTTAATTAACCGCGCTGTGATGTTGGGGTGGACTGAGGCGTCCCTTGGGCAGACGTGTCAGCATCATTCCCGCAAAAAGAAAGACTCCACTCTTTGGATCTGTAGACTCAATGAAAGTGGCGACGCTTTCAATCAAAACAGAGTTAATAGTTTAATATTTGCCCGAGAGTAGTACTTGATTAAACTCAGGGATTATTCCTCATTGTGGCCTTATTGAATTTCATTTCAATTATGCCAAAGAGCAGTTTTGAATTTTACAACACGAATGTGGTCCATCCTTGAGGAAAACTGTATATAAAAATATATATCTGAAAATGTAATGCTACATGTATAAAAGAAAGCGCACCGGTTCCTTCTGTGATATGGTATTAACATTCTCAATGAGCTCCTCCATATTTCCCTCTTCTTCAAGCTACTTGTGTCTTTTCTACCCTTCATATTTCCCCCTTAATGGAGCGCAAAGAATGAATTGCGTCCGTCTCACAAGAGGAGGAGAGCAAAAAGTCAAACACTCAACCGTTTTGCTTGATTCAATAAAAGCAAAGCGGATTCCTTGTGCTCTCTGTCCGCTCCGCGGTGCGTCCTACTTCGACTCCCTGAATCCCTTCCTGGAGCCAGAGTCCACCCAGGGTAGAGATGCGCGACGCTGCAGGCTGAGCATCTGTTTCCGAATTAGAATCACCAACGTTTGTTGATGCACAAGTCACTATGTGCATGTAGAGCACTGACACTGTTGTGGGTGCACAAAACTTTTCCTAGCCCCAATTATGTCTCTGCAGCCCTGCTCCTGTACCGTGCGTTGTCAGAGTTTGTCTCTGTTTCGAGCGCTTCGTCTCTGCTGCAGTGCAGGACAGGGAGCTCCGGTCCTCCTCGAGGGATATGAACTCCTCTGCCGCCCTTTTTTTCTGCAGGAACTCTAAAACAAAGTTTTGCCGGGCTGCAACTCAGCCGAACTGGGTGGAGCGGCGGATCAAGGTAGAGGTGGGTCACCCGAAGGTGAAGCGGGCAAAGGTTTAACGGAAAGTTTCCTAATCTAATCCTCACAGCTCGCGTCTTTGACCGCGTCAACGTCTCTTGCACGGTTTGACCCCTTCTGCGACAGCTGTTAAGCTCCAAGGATCAAAGACTACCGCAAAACGACCCAGAAGATGAATAATCCCGCAGCTCCTTTTGAATTGCTTTTTTTGGTCTCCTTCCTGGAGAAGCCATGGATCCATCTATCTATCGGGCAGGGTCACGTGAACTCTACAAGGACTGACGCACCACGCGCTACTGTTTCGCGAGTTGGATAGTTGGAGGAGAGAAAGCAATCAGGCATTTGAAGTGTGCAGTTGGATCAGCGTCCTGCTGTGAGGCAGCAGGGCACAGTGAGCCGAGACCAGCTGGGTGAAAGGTGCACGTACGCGTCTGGATGTTGGTGATGACGGTGCCGCTGGTGAGGGCTCCTTTGGTGGCGTAGAGGGCTACAGAGTAGGTGGTGCTTGGCTTGAGGTTGGACAGCTGGTGCTCCTGCTTGTTTCCCTCCACAAGGAAAGTATCAGCCGTCACTGAAAAACACACACGGTTTATGTGGTCATTTGTTTCCAGGTTAGTGTAGGCAGATTACATCCTATTGGGAGAGAAAAGTCACATCTGCATATCAAAGCCTGGACTCTTGGGCCAACTGATGGATTTCAGACCTAGTTATGCTTTTGGTGGAATGTGCCTTTAATGACAACTCTGCAAAAATGTTGCAAACTTTCCTTTATGTCGTTGGCTCCAAAAAATAGTGCAAGATTTCAAATTTAAAAGAAAAAACCTTTCATATAACAGCTGTTGCGTTGGTGGCTTCTAAACCTGATTTTGTCCTGTTAAGGGGTTTTAATTCAGTTACCGATACACCCTCACAATGGAGTTATTTTACTTTCCCTGTGTAATATTTACAGTGACAGTGATGTTGCTGAACAAGCCCTATTATGTCCTTGCTACACTGTGTGCACTACAGTTTGACTGATTGATGCCACTCATGGTTTGAAGTGTCGGTGGGTGTTCCTGGTTGTCAAATAAAATCTATTTTGTAATACCGCACAGTACTCGATAGAAATATGGGATTTATTGACCTTGAGTTAATACACCCACACTCCTGGTATTTGTCCACAACTTTATCCTGCTCCTGTAAAACCCGTCTGTGGCGGCTTTCTGAATATGTGTCCAGCACATAGATACGATCTCTGTATCTGATGGGGGTGTGACTGTGGGAGCCCAGTGATACAGATTCTCCTGGATAACTCGGCAGTGGGGTCATGTGGAATATTTCTCTCCATAACATTATAAATATAAAAGTCAGGAGGGGAAAAAAGACTTGAGTTAGTATATATAATATGCAAAGGCTGATTAACTGTCTGAATACTCACAGCGTTTAGCAAACAAAGCTCATTTGAACCTTGTTATAGTTTCATATTTCCTCCCTCTCCTTCTGTTGGTCGGGTATCTTTATCTGTGACCCACTGCAGGCTTGGTCCTCATCCACATGGTTCAGGGAGCAAATTATAAACTCACTCTCAGGGGCCAAGCAATATGGCTCTCTGTTATTTATCTGGATATTGCTGTCAGACGGTGAATACATGGGCTGCATGAGAAACGTATGCTTGTTTCAAGGCTTAGTAGTGCCAGGAGGCCTAACCGACACCTCTAAAAGCAAGACGGATGGATGGACGTTTGCTCTAAGCGTCTCATTGATCTCACTTCGTGTTGGAAAAAACCTTGATGGAACCTGACAGAAGACCACGCGCTCCACCTCAACGACCGACGGCTCTCTTGAACATTCAGACGACTCCATTGGTGGAGTAAACGTTGACTCAAACAGTGACTTTCGAACCGAAGGTTACAAAATGCTTGGCAAAACACGCGTGACGCATGTAGAGAACAGCATCAATAAAAAAAACAACTGATGTGTGAAAATGTGATTCATGTCCCTGGTAACTAACGTCAGCAGCAAGGCCGTACTGGTGATAAAAAAAAAAACGGTTATTGATGATTCAAACCAAACGCTTTACTTATTGTCATTATTGGCTTTTGTTGGTGGTCCAACTACTCATCCGTTCGTTATCCAATAAGCAGCAAACGCCTGTAGATGACTCACCCTGGTTGTACGTGAGGGTCAGCACGTAGTTGTCCACACTGGAAACAGGTGGATTCCACCTCAGCAGGGTTCCTTGAGGGGTGATGTTGAGCGCTGTCAGTTCAGCTGGCATGTCCATCGCTGCAACAGAGTAGAAATACAATATAACAATGGAAATCTTACATTCCAATACTTAACTTTCCCTCCGTGGAAACAGCATCTCGTTTCCCTGTTAACTTACCTGCAATTAATTTGTATGCAAACAATGGAGCTGCATTGTAGCTGGTTTCCTATGGAAATATTTCAGATTTGTTTTTTTGACCCAGTTAGAATTAGATAGAAGATAGAATTGCAAAAAAGAACCTATTGATTACACCCTGAACATTTTGAATGGACTACTAATTGAATTGGAAAACCATGATTCAATCCACATCTCAGTTGTACTTCCCGGACACAGGAGAGCTTTGCCTTCATTTGGATCACTGTTTCCTCAACTCTCAACACACAGAGAAACGATGCAGTCAAAAAGGCTGTAGAGAGGCTCAGATGTCCTCCTGAGTCCCCTGCTACCCCCCCCCCACCCCTCTTCCTGATTTCATTCTCAGACCGCTGGACATGCCACAATTGAGTTTGAATGTAATTATACCTTTAACCTCAGTGTTTCCACCCCAATTCCCCCTAAGGCGTGTTATTGCAGCGCGGGAGAGAGCGTGGCAGGAGCACACAGAACACTGCATGGGCCCCAACGCTCGGCCCAGATGAGGTAATTAATATCGCCCTGCCCTCTTCAGAATGGAAAAAAAAAAGAACCGTGCTCATTAGCACAACCGAGTGAGTCTGGGTCTTTCTTATCTGTACACTAGATGGACAAACCTGATTAAAATCATTACTTTAATTGCAAAAAGGTTTAAGTGAATTTAATGGAGGTTTGCCAAGTCAATTAGAACGGCAATGGAGATGGAGCCGCGGTGTCCAATAAAGCAAGAAATAAAAATAAACAGGTCATCCACTCTCATCGGTCCCAGTGATAATCCAATCATCGCTCTCCATCTCCTGATTGCACCGGCGAATACTGCGTCACGCTCACCCTCGGATCCGTGTCTGCGAGGAGAAAAGGTTTCTCTAGTATGGGGGAGGGGGGGGGGTTGTGCTACAGTCACATGCTGTTCTCTCTCCAGTCTCGGTACTTCTACAGTTGCTTTTGCAAATTTCCATGCCTGAGGGAATACATCCAACTTTCTACTAACTTTAAAAATGTCACATCGATGTTCTGCAGCGCAATCAGCTACAATTCATATTGGTATAAAATCAAGGTTATCCAGTCTAAACTTTTCATAAGTCTTTTCTTTAGTCATCTTATGTCTTATCGTATGTTTGGTTGGTAATTTCAAAGGGCTGTGTAATGAATGCACCGTCTGAGTCTACGGAGGAACAAGTGTTTCCTTTTACTTGAACTATTTCAATAATTTCATTTCCACGATTTACTTGATGAATCTTGTTTCGGTCACAGCGCATGCACAATGTTTATTTAAATCTACTCATTTTTGAGACTTGTTAATTATTTCGACAGCATTGATTCTATTGAATAAAGTCTCTTGGCAGACAGTGACTTTTCTCAGAATGTTCCTTATGCACACCTTTGTCTTCCACTGAGCATAAAGTCATTGCCAGACATTCCTTGGCCCAGCCTTGGGTACTTAAGTTCTCCTTGCTACGGCGGCTGAATCATGTCGACTCAAAAGCGACAGGGATGGATGCCGGAGAAGAGCTCGCTTGGTGTAAAACATGGCGGATGCACGAGGCCGCTGTTGATTGGTCATCATCCCGGTCAAATACATACATTGATCACAGCGAGTGATCTCGTGTCCGAGCGCGGGCCAAAGAAAGATATTCAGTGTATAGATCCCTCGACAAAAAGGTGCGTCTCTATCAGCACGAGTGACTTTCTGAAGCACGGCACATACATCATCACAGCATTGTATATTAACGCCTCGGGGTCCACGGCAAGGACGAATAAATACTGATTTGATGTGGTGTAGGTGAATTTAAAGCTGAAGGGCTTTTATAACTGGATTCATCAGATTTATGCTCTTGGCTGGAATGTGGCAGCTGTCATTACCTGTTTCTGAAATATCAATCACATTATATAATCGTTTCTGAGTAGAGTTCCCCCCCCGTGCGCGTTACACTATACATATTTGAGTGTGCAATAACAATTGTGATATTACAACTACACAATGTATATAGACGTTGTAATTTCATCCAGTTTCTTTGAGGTTCAGATGACGTGGACTATCTTTATGTAAGGGGTTCTTTATCTTTATATTAAGGATCTTGAGGGGGATTTTAGCACAGTAAAATAATAGCCTGTAGAAAAATAAAATCCTGGGACAAGTAACACTTTATTAGGTGTCCTGATACTTTTATTAATGAACACCATTATTACCCCTCCATTAAATCGACCTTCACTAGTCTATTTATTGTGAACCCTCCAAATTTCATCTTGGATTAGCAGTACCTGCTGTTTAAGCACGATAAAATATGTCTCCCTGCGTTTCTGTTTTTTTTATCCCTTCTGACAATAATTGATTGAGTCAAGTAAGTAGCAATTGCGGCATTATTCAAGTCATTATATACTTGGCCAAGCAGCGCCGGATTACTCTCCCAAATCCCCTGTTCATGTATTGTTGTTGAAAGCGGCGTTAAAAAGTCCCGGTTGGGCAATGTGCAGTGCGAGAAAAATGTTACGTTGCATCCTAACAAGCTTGACTTTGGAGCGAATGTTCTTTTCAGACTATAACTGCCCGGATGGCTCTGCTCAGTGCGTTTACACGGGGATTGTTCCAAAAAAAAGGACCGAAGGGAAAGAGCGAGACAAACGTGAGGTGAGAGACCGTTTTGCTTGCTGTCTTTTTCTCACCGCGTTGCTGGTGAATTGGGTCTCATTGGCATGCCAACGCGCCTCTCGCCTCCCTCCTGTCGCGCGCTCGCCGTGGCATTTTTTTGCCTTTTTGTCACACACAACGGAGCTGACTATGCACGGCACTGGCAGAGTGTGTTAATCTTTAGTTAGTGGGAGAACGGCGTCCCGTTCCAAACGGTGTTTACATGCATAACTTGTGATTTGGTGCTAGATGATGAGTCCGGGAGCTTAAGCTTTCCTACGTGTAACGACGAGTTGTGAAGTGAGCGACGCAGACGGAGGAGATTAAAGAAGATGAGAAGAAATGGAATAGAGAGGCAGAAAGGAGGAGGACAGAGAAGAGACGGTGTAACCCTACAGCGGGATGGAGGTGAGGCTTGAGTATAAAGAGATGGGAAGTAGAGAGATGAGAGTGAGATGGAGCTCGGAGTAAGTTACCAATTACTGGCTCCTGGAGTGGACAGTTTCATCTATTGCAGCAGTAAGGATTGCACCTCCTGCACTGTCAGCTTCGCCCTTAGATTACGTCTGTATCTGTGTGTGTGTGTGTGTGTGTGTGTTGCTCTTTCTAAACACACAGGGACTCACAATGCACAGCTACTCTTGTTGTGGGAAGATTGTGTTGTTCCGAGAGTCAAACAGATCAAAGGTGGATTCTTCATTCTTTTTGAATAAACATGTTGTCGCTGCCCCCGTCCCTCTCTCCAAACGGGAACCAACGGGCGATGACTACGTCCACTTATATTCTATCTATATATAATATAAATTGACATTTAAACTGCTGCTAAAGCTTTGACTGAACACCGAGGCAGCGGAAACGAACAAAACAAAAACCAAACTCCATATGGCCCGAATGATGCTTCCTCCCCACCTGTGAAGACGGAGGTGCTGACCACTTTGCTCTCCTGACTCGCTCGGACGGCGTTGAGGCTGATCTCGTACTCTGTGGCAGGAAACAAGCTGGACAAGGTGTAGTTGTTCACATCGCTGTCAATCACCACGCTGTCCACGCGGCCTGCAGGAGACATCAGACCTGATGATGGTACATTTCCTCCAGCTAAACGGCACACAGCACTGGCGAGGTCACAATCCAATGTGTGTTTGATTCGTATTCAAAACAGAATTTAAATTAAAAATACAATTATATTTCCCAGATGTGTTATCAATTAATGAGGTTCAACCTACTAAATATGCCGTGTTCATTTAGCCATAACGTTAGACTACAGAGTGCTGGCGTGTAAGTTAATGTAATAAACACCATGTTATCAGAAAAAAAAAAGACAGGCGTCAAAAAGAACATTTCAAATAATGGCTACGCCACCTCTGGCTGATTGGTAGGACAGCTTGTAATATTCAAATGGAGCCAGCGGTTTGATCCAAGAAATAGTCACCGCATCCTCCGTCACATCTGCCACGGTCATCTCTTTTGGCGGGTCCATGCCTGGAGGAGAGATCGTGTGTTAGCATTGAAACTAAATGACCCACGGCGGATAACATGGGAGAATTTAGTCTGATCCTGGGAGCACAACACGAAGGCCGGTCCAGGATTTTACATAGAAATCTGCAGGATCAGTGCTCTTGAATACCAAAATATCCAGGCAACCTTCTGCTTGTCCATTTTTAATCGACTCTTCATTACATTTTTATAAAAAGACCTGTCCTTGGCTTTTGAAGCACACGTATTCATAAATAAATAAACACCATCAAATGACACTCAAGTAGAAATATAGCTTGCAAAAGAAAGCAAGGGCGTCATTATTGAGACTGAGGTTTACTCAGAGGGGATCTGCGTTTGCTTTATGAGACCATGGAGCGACCGCGGACGGGTTAGTCCAAAAACAATTACAAACAATTACATCGGTGACGGGTCTTTAGCTGCTGGTGAGAGAAATAACGGGAAAAACTTAGACACGGGGATAGAAAAAGGCAAAAAAAGGTTGAGGGAGGTTAAAAGATCACTTCCATCTTTTGTTGTGGACGAGAGGTGAAACGGGCAGCGCTTGTACACCGACTGAGGGGCCATTTTATAACTGGCCTTGAACTCATTCAAATTCAACCTGGATGACATCCAGCAGTAGCATTTATATTGGTGCTGGTTATTTATACGCACATATCTAATAAACTTTGCCTTTTTATTTTCTCACCAAGCTTCCTGAGAACAGTTGCAGACTCGTTCTGGCAGAGATATGTGACACCGCAGAGCTGATCCTCCCGGAGGAACACAATTCAATTAGCACTTTGTGAAGATAATAAATAAACGCGGGATCCCGCGGGCATGAGCCACGTCGGCGCTCCTCTTTGAACCGAGCGGCTATCAGAGCCCGGGGAGGAAACCAGAACCACCTGATCCACCCGCGAAACAAAACCGAGCCGCGTAATATTTCAAAGGTAGGAAATGCAACGGTAAAAGCGTCCCCTAATTACACACAGGACGGCCGAGTGCGCTCGCATTCAAACACGCGACATCAAAGCACCTGCGCAGTCTGGAGACAGCCGGGGAAAATACTGTACATCTGCTTCACAATCCCGTCCAAGTCCGCCCCGCGAAATCTGCTCATCGCCCCGCGGGGTGAATGTGCAGAGAGCAGCTCAAAGCTGCCGCGGTGTTACGTGAACCCGGTCTAGCAATTGGAGGACAGCGTGCAGGATGCAAAGCTAATATCTTGGATCTCGTCCCTCCTCTGCATTTGTCTTCGGCCCTTTCTTTTGTTTTTCTTTTCTCATTGCTTCCCTTTCCACACGTGATTGACACACTCGTAATCCCCTGACACGAAGCCAATTAGCAGAATAAAAATAATAATACGTTAACAAAGAGAGAGAAAGGTGTGAGGGATCATTTCTGCACGGTTGGAGGAAAGTATTCTAATTAAAAGGCATTCAGAGAAACAATTATTCTCTCATGTAACTCAAAAAGGAGAATAATGAATTCAGTCGGATGGACAGAAAACAGTAGAAAGCATACGACTTCTTCTCTCACACTACTGTAACCATATGAGCTGAGCCTCCTTGCTCCTTCCCTGCTCGTCTCATTCCACATTCTTCTTCTGTGTTAGAAACTTAAACACCCCTCAGGGTTGTGATTGCCAATTAGTTTAGAATAAACAGAAAATAGCACAGTATCATTGTACACACTGGCAAGACACAAATTGAATCTGTGTGACAAACTGCAGTCATCTGATACCACAGTAGAATGGAACAAACAGGCACTTATGGTGCTTTGTCTGCTAAAGAAAAACCTCCAAAGCATATCTGTGTTTACAAAAGTCCTCCTGCTGTGGTTCGGTGCAAGTCAGATGCTAAAAAAACAAATATTACATTTAAAATCACTTTGTGTTTCCATTTCTTATGCCAATTGATATCTTTTTAGTTTCCTACTTCCCCACTTTCCCTTTCTCTGCTGTTTACAACCTCTGTTTTTTTCATCCGAAAATAGGATTCAAGGACATTCCAGTTCCTTCTGTCTCAATTAACCCCCAAAAATACACCACTGATTCATACATGCGCTGAACACAATTACAGCTCAGTTACAAAAATGTAATTAACTAATTGTTGTACCTTAAGTTGTTGACAGAAAAATTACCGTCTGCAGTTAAAGTCTTTTTGGAGGATTGGCTGCATATTTAGCCATGTGCAAAAGTAAATTGCTTATTTCGGCTTCAAGTGCTTGCGATGGACAAATTTGAACTATTGTCTGACAATTTTTTACTAAATAACCAAGCGATTTGCACATCAATTGACATGGCAGCCTTAAAAAAGATATTCAGGACTACAGAAATAGTCAAGACAAACGACGCAGTGTTGCACAACTACTAAAACAGATCTAATGAACAAAGGCATGAACCTGTACGGGGGCCACCGGGGAAATCCGCCCCCACTGACACCACTGATGTTCTCTTCTCTTGATTTCTACGATACAGCTCATACTGAGTCTCCCCTCTGATTCCAGTGTCTTTATCGTGTGCTCTTTCTCTGCTGACATTCATTCCGTAAGGCTCCGTAGCGATACGCATCACCCTGTGATAGAAGATGAGCATATTGATCCAGCAAACTACACCTACCAGAGTTATAGCCAGCACCATGTGTCCATCCAGGCCATTTGGTCGATCCAAATGTGTACATATATGATGTTGCATGCTGTGATTTCTTTGTAATCGGCCAAAATATTCTTTTTCTTCTTTTTCCGCTGAGTGGGCAAAGCGCCTTGTGTTGACTGGGCCCCTCCGACAGCGACTTTTGCCCCCAGTTCCGACCTTGCTTGTGTGTCTTCCCTGAGTTACCTCTAAAAACCGCTCACACGTGAAATGGGGCAGCTCACCTGTGGTGAGCGATGCTGTAATGGGCTCAGAGGTAACGTCGCCCTGTATCGTGATCAGACTGACGGTGTACTGGGTGGAGGGAAGCAGCCCCTGGACCTGTGACCTCATCTTGGAGCCGTCCAGCGTCACCTTAGAGGTGTCGGTCCCATCTGCGGAGCTGTAGCTCAGGATGAAGAGGTCAGCGGGCGGCGCCGGGGCGCTCCACGCCACCAGCACCGAGTCTGAAGTCACCTCTGACAAGTAGAGGTGGGCTACGGGCCTGATTCCTGGAGAAACAGGGAGGCGGGGTTAAAGGTCACCGCAGAGTTTTCAAGGACAGGTAAGAGGGTCGAAGAGGCAGCAGTGAAAAAAAAAGAGGAAAAGACAGCTGCGTAACATCTGCCATCGTTACTGCGATGACAGACAAGCATGTCAGTGATGGATGGAAGCGCTCCTGGATGGTGTGATAGATGTTTATAATAAAGTTAGTCTTGATCTTGATGAGGCGGGTGAGAGTCACACAAGACCACATTCAAGTGATGATTTTAAAAAAAGGCCAAAAATGAGATTATCCGCCGTAAAGATGAAGATGTGATGGGACTTTTTACAATAAGAAAAGAGAGAAATGACGATGACGATGATGATGATGATGATGACGATGATGATGATGATAGGAGACGAGTAATCCAAGAAACCAATCATCCAAACAAGGCTTTGTAGCACCAACGGTGGTCACATGACTTGGCTTTGATCGTGGATGAAGCGATGAAGTGAAAGGAGGGTCCACTTCATTCGATGGCCGTGCTGCTGGTGGTCATGATCAAGATGTTGTTGATCGAGGTGACTGTGGGTTAGCGGTTCCCAGAGGCAAAGTAGAGTAGGTCATATATTAATCACACTCTCCTCCCCCTGGTGAGGCACTCACCTGAGCGCCGGCGGACAGATGTTGCCACTATGGCCAAGTGAACAGTGGATGAGTAGATGACAGGTAATTCATTATTTTTTCCCCCTGATTCTCTTCATCTGTCTTTAGTAACATTCTCTCGTCTCTCCTCACCGGATGGTTAGGGGGGCGTTGCTTAAGAAACGACAGCGATCCCAATAATGATGAAGACGATGGCGGTTGTGGCGGTCACAGTGGAGATGCTGACAGAGGTGAAGAAAAGCGTGACAGATCTGCCACCTGGTAAGCCTGTGCCTATCACTCTGACATCGTTCCTTTGAGCAACTGATAATCACATCGACCTCCCTGCGCAAGTAACAAAGGAACCAACTGCAGTGGGTAGATTGACAGACGATGCCACATTACGCCGAGAAGCTACACACGAGCTGTTGTGATGGTTGTTCTCAGGGAAACAGCAACGCGTGTGCCTGAGAGAACGAGGCGTTTGAAAAAAAATCAGCACCAACGGAGTCGCAAACACATTCGGATGCAAAACAGAGGTGCAATTAGGGAACACTTGTAAAAGCACATTAGCTGACGTGAATACTTTACCTCCCCTAATTGCTTGTATTTTTTTTGTGTGACTCACCTTCCCTCCTGCCACACTTCAGTTCATTATAGCCAATGTTAAACTTCATTACGCGCCACAGCCGTTAAAACGGCTCCCCAGCGTTGTGCAGCAAGATGCGGATCTTTAATGTCTCCACCTGAGAAACGCGCTGCGTGATAATTGAGTGGATTGCACGGAGGCTGTGCTGCAGCCCTGAGCCTTTCGGAGAGTTCACATCCAGCCGGTGCAAAGACAAAGACGAGGACGGAGGCAAAAATAACAGCGTGTACCTGTTTCAGTGCATAACGCGCCGCTGGACTCTGTACCTGTGAAGGCGTCTATGGTCGCTGCAGTGCTCTGCTGCCTTCCTCTCCTCGCTGCCACCGTGACGGTGTACTCGGTCCCGGGCTCAAGGTCAATCAGAGTGGTGGTGGTAACGTCTTTGGGCACATTCAGCTGGAAACGGACGACACGGTTTACGAAAAGGGAAACAGGATCGTTATGAATGAAATCGGAAATTCAATAATCTGGACACGACCGTATAATAAAAAGTCATGACCTTGATTAGATGAGCATTGGACGTCTGTGTACAGCACGAGCATCAATCGGTTCAATTCTTTACCTCAGCAGTGGTGCCGGAGGAGGACGTGTAGGTGACCTTGTAATGGTCGATGGGGCCCTGGACCACGCCCCACACCAGAGTGATGGTGTTGTCTGTCGAAGCCACCACAGTTAGATCCATGGGCACGTCCAGGCCTGATTTAAAGGAAAAACAACGTTTAAGTGATGCAACCCCCCCCTGCAGTGTGTTGAGCACATTAACACATTAACAGTGTTGCTTACCAACCTGAGTGGGTGCGTAGCCACACGGTGAGGTGACGATTTTACATTTCAGTAACCATCCAAATCATCCATAACAAATGACTGAATTTGACAGTGGATGAGATCTTCCCTTCTTATATTACACAGCACGTTGCTGTGTGTGTATAACAGTGTTTGCTTTGTCTGATCAAAAGTTAGCACTTTTCCAGTTGCAAAGAAAAACACTGAGCCAAAGCCCCACAAAATAGCACAACATAGTTTTACTATTATGTTGTGTTGAACTTAAGCCTTTATTTGTTACTTACTTTAAAGGTGTATCACGCGCGTCATTTATCGTTACAAAGTTGTGTTTCGGTATGATTTCTGCATGCAGTTATATTGGCTCTCCTATGGACTGGTTTATACTGTAAATTGGGTCAATAGAAACATTTTAATTTATTGAAATGTCAGAGATCTGCTCAAACATTGTGCACATTATGGCAGAAAAATATGTTCTTCTGTATAACTGCTCTACAGCCTCGTGTTTGATGCAGCAGTGACATCAAAAGCACAGACGCCACTGAGAGAAATTAAGAGTCAGCTTCTTCCTCGGTATTTACATAATGATCCATCGTCCTCCATGTTTATTCTTTTTGAATTAGTTTTGTTCTCATGATTCTGTTTTTCTCTCCTGCAGCAATGACCCAACTTGCCACAGCAGCATCATCAATGTTTAATTCACATTGGATCCTCTACTACTACTGCAACCCTCAATGTTTGCGCAGAATCTTGTCAAATAGACTTTTGGGGGGGAAAGTTAGATGAAGACGTTCAACTACAATCCACTGTCAGTTGAAATGATGCTTTTGGCTTTCAGCAACTCACCCTTAGCACAAAGAAGATTGAAGAAAAATTATGTTATCGCTATTTTGCATTTTCTAAAGTCTAAAGAGAGTGTGAAAAATAGTGCTTGTTCGTTAAACGAATAGAGCCATAATTTGGTGCAAAATACTCTCAGCCAATTAAAATGATTGCAACAGGAGGAAGGATGCAGTTGACAGAAACATTACAGAAAAACCTCCTGCACTAACATTCTAAACATTTTTTTTCTACCTCTGCCAAATTACAATAAAAATGAAAAAGGCCGATGAAGTGCTGAGGTAAAAAGAGGAGCATAAGCAATTAATAGTATTCAATATTACAGCTTGAAATTATGAATGAAAACCGCTGTGAAGCTCCAAGTCTAAACGTGAATCCACTCACCCGTCCTGGCGTTCATCGTTGCCGGGGCGCTCTGGTTGCTTCCCGTCATGGCAGAGATGCCGATGCCGTACTCGGTGCCCGGAAGCAGGTCTGAGGCACAAAGACACAGTCGTCTAACACAATGATACAGCGGAAAAAGGTTTCTCACAACATCTCAAATGACCTCTACATCGGGGCAGGAGGTCAAATTTACATGCCTGTGATTTCTGAAGAAACATTTCATTTTTTGGCCAACACCTTAATTGATCAGTTTTAAATCACTTCAGCGGATCTGCGGACAATCAGGTAATGAGGAATAGGAATGAGCGAACGGATGTGACAGAGATTATTAGTACAGAGAAAGCGAGAGTGACAGAGAAGGAGTGAGGGTGGTGACGGCATCGATCGCCGTGGCCCGACAGAATAACACCAGGACCTTTTGCTTCCATTCTTCCGCCGGCCGTGCCCTTTCCAGCACCGTGGCCTTTCAGGGGGAAGAAACCCAACAAAAAACTCCCAGCTGACCCCTCCTCTCTGACAGCCTCTCGATACGCCCGCAGGACAACAAGCATTTAAATAGACACAATCAGAATCCCCGTCAGCCAATTGTTAGCTGCCATGTAGAACACGAGGGCCCAGCTTCTTCAGGACACATCTGATGCACTGCGATTATACTGAAAACTAAGTGAAACTTCTCCGTGCTCACCTGTGAGCGAGGTCTTAGTGGTGGTTCCCTCATTGCGTGGTACAATGACTTTATCATACAGGTCTCCCGCTAAAGTGCTGTACACCACCTGGTAGCTCTCCACCTGCATTCAAACACATACATATAAACACTTATTAAAACAGAAGGACAATTACTTCTGTGCATTCTCTGTATTCGAGTTTACCGAGCTGACAAAAGTGCTAGAAACAACTAGACGAAGAGTTTAGATAACTGGGAGTAATAAAGCCCACACAGGTGATGCAGGAAGGGTCGTGGAGGATTGGAGAATGTCCTTGGATGTAGGGCAACTCAGATGTTTGATGATTTTTTACAAAAGAGACATAATTATGATATTCTCAGTGATAAAAAGGCTACACAAAGTTGTGCTGCGATACCGTGGAGGCTTTGAAGTATTTTAGGATACTCCACTAAATGTGTTTGAATAATAAACACAGTAACCTTCTGTGTGCCACAATATAAAAAGCTTCATTAGTCCTGCGATAAAAATGTACTTCGGCAAAAATATTAGTGCATATTTAGCAAACTTCACTTAAAAGAACAAAAAGTTCTCATTTCACTTCAAATGCTCTTTATGTAAAATCCTAATTTAAAGTAATACAAATTGTTGTCAAATTGTCAGTAATGTCAAATTGTCATTAGATTACTATACGGTTGAAATAATTAAGTAAAAGTACACTGTACATGGATATAAAACGAGTAAATAATAAAAGTAAATGTACTTAATTACTTACTCTTCACTGTCAAAAGCTGTAATTAACTTGGTCAAGGTCAAGATCATAAACTGCATCAGAAAAAGGCACTTTCACAAAGTATGTATCTAAAGACGACACAACAAACTTTGTCTCCCACGAGAAATCCCTCAAATGGGTTTAAAGACTATGCACGCTAACAGCCAATGCTATTGGAGCCGGGTGGGATTACCTCGGCCTCGCTGTTGTCCCATTCGATCTCCAGGCCGGTCGAGGTCTTGGACACGAGTCTCAGGTTCTTGGGGGCATCGATCTCTGAGAAGAACGATAAAGCTGACAATGTTGGGGAAACTGAGACCAATTCTCAGGGGTTGCAAAGAAGCAAACATCAGTGGTTTATTAAATATCATCTGACACAGATACATTTAATGCTAATTACCATAGTTCATCTGTATTCACAATGATATCATTCACTGTACATTGCATTAGAGTTGCTAAACTTTGATTACCATACGGATTCCACATTTAATGCACTTTCTTCTGCACAAACAAGACCAATAATCAGCCTGAACAGATGCTCACTTATTTCCAATATAAAATCCCCTAAAACCGTTGCAATATAAAAGTAGTTCTGTCTGGATATATAATATATTTCTGTTGTACAATATTTCATTCATTTAAAGTGGATGCTTGTTTTTATTACTGCTTATTTGTAATAGCTTTTGATCTTGTTTGGAGCTCTATGTCTATGTTTGCCCTTTAACCTTTGCCGCTGTAATCCTGTGAATTTTCCCTCTGAGGGACTAACAAATGAGTATCTCCCTTCATCTTCTATATGAATATATGAATAAACTCTTGGTCTGCTCGCTGTCGGACCTCACCGGTGGTAAATTCGGTGGAAATAGAGCCGCTCTCGTTTCCCTTCCTCACTCCGCTCACGGACACCTCGTAACGCGAGCCGGGACGCAGAACCTGCGGAACAAAGTAACAACCACAGCACTGTTTAGCCGGTGAAATCACTTCACGCCGATCTTTTCTGTTTGATGTTCCGACACAGACGGAAGGCAGACTCTGGGATCAGACTGTTTAACAAGCACACACACACACATCATATTTATGAGTACAGTGTAATAACCCCGAAGCCAACCCTTAACCCAACGATAAGTAACGAGCAATGGTTTCCTGAGTCCACGTGTCTGTGTATCCGGATGATCCGATCTGCTGAACTGAACACACACGTGCCTCCACTCACCTGCAGCGAGTACTGGCTGAGTGTGGGCTGCAGGCGGAAGGTGGTCCGGGGGCCCTCTCCCCCCACCAGGCCGTAACGCAACACAATCTGGTCGATCTTGGCTTTCGGCGGCGTCCACTCCACAAACGCCACGGTGTCCGACACGTCCCGCACAATCAGGAGAGTAGGGCCATCAATCACTGCGGGGAAAACAACAACGTGGAAAGAAGAAGACTTATTGAGTCCTGCTGCGATGTTTTTAAACTCGCCTTCTTTTGCTGCGACTTTCGTCGTAGTGGTCTTGTGTTAATTTCTGATTGGATAATTAGTGGTAAGTTTATCAACCGATTTGGGGTAATTTGCCCTATCGTTGGGAATGTCTTTGTTTTGATATAATCAACGTGATCTCCAAAACCTGTTCGTAAAAATGTGTACGAAAATCTTGAACATACAAATTGGTAACAATACAGAGGAACTGGCGGTGGTTAACCACGCCCCCTTAGTGAACAACATGGCGGACCATGTCGGATTCTTGAGTGAACGTCTCTCCGCCATGTTGGATTTTTTGAGGGGGTCAGGGTTAGATTTGATTAGTATTGTATACTTACAAGTTAACATTGATTTCTCACTAGAAACGCAATCATAACACGTTTATTTTACATGGTTAGTGTGTTTACGGGGCGCAGGTCCCCGTTCACTGTGAATAGGGTGACGTCATCAGTTGCAGTCCGTATTTATTTCGTATGTATCACTACGAATTTGTATGTTCAAGATTTTGGATTTTAGGTTGTGGAGATCAGGCTGGATATAATCCCCTTAATGTCACAGGAGACAGTGTTTCCCATATTTGTGGTTCGTGATCGCTTCAAACGGGTCCATGCGACCCGTCTAACCAGAAAACCAAAGGTTTGAGGTCTCATCTTTTGAGATTTGAATATATTTTTCGGATATTCAACAAGACGCTAAGATAGGTCTGAGATTAAAAAAAAAATACCATTCTGCGTGGAAGAGGTGAGCCAGAATCCATTAGAATATTGCTGATGTGACAGAACGCTTGGTGCATACTTTGCGTTCGGACACATTTCGATCCGTATGACCAGGGAAGCTAAAAGGAGAAGCTGTGCGCAGCGGTAGATTAGTAGATTAGTAGTATCTGAAAAAGCTGTCCACCAACAACCGAGCATGTGAAAGCTTATCAGAGCACTCAGAGACAACACGCCTCGTCCGCGTGAAACAAGAGCTGTGATAAAAGCTTCTCTTTACCGATTGCTGAAAAACAACAACAAGCAATCGCACGTGATCCGACGCTGCGTTAAAGTAGTAAGCGTGTCACCCGCAGGCCGAGTGGAGCGGCGCCGGCGGTAAGCGGGCCATTGTGTTCCCTATGAATCAGGACTTTTTCTTGATGTTTTTACTGCAGTTTAATGGGGCTCAAAGCTATTACTTAAATGACGGTTATGAAGTTTGCACAGTTTATGATGATGCATTAGCTTTTGAATTACCCAAATATGTTTTTAAAAAAAAGGCTGACGCTCGTCATTTGATGTTGAGGGACATTGGTTTTAAACGTTAAACGGCGCCGTAGCAGGCCAGGAGAGCGTCGCTGTCCTCTGCTGATGGCTCCGCGGGGAACATGTGTAGATTATGTATTTCGCACACTGAGCAAACAAAAGCCAGAAAGTCTTACTTAAAGCTTTCAAAGACCCAAATAAGTCCCGCGCTAAGTCTCGGTCCACCCCATTCCTTGATGCATTAGAAATCGGTCCCCTCGGGTGTCGTCCCAGAAAACGTCCTGCGGAAGACAGTGGCGAGAAGCTTCTCCCACATGGGCCGTCCTCTCCCTGGGGTTTTCCTCCCCCTCCTCATCGCGCCCACTGACTGAGGAAGGCTAAATCTCATGTCATGAATAATTGAGTGACGTTTAATTTGTCATTTCGTCTTGCTTTATCCAATGAGGTGTCCTGCAGTGGGCCTCCGTGAAAAATTAATGACAGCGCGCCATAAATGATTAATCAATACTTAATTACAAGCAGAAAAAAGAACTCAGACTTGACAGGGAATTGATGGTGTTTTGACTGTAGACCTCGTAGCTTGAATTGTTACTGACAAAGTTTGGGTTGGATCTATTACGGCTGTCTAGTAATAGTGACACAGGGTGAGGAGTGGGGGCAATATCTCAGTGAGCTTCATATCAGGGACATAAACGGTGGCAGACCAACAAACATGTCAGCGTGACTCTCACTGTTTTATGCCCAGTAATTTAGCTGTCTGTGTGTGTGTCTGTGTGTGTGTGTGTGTGCGCATGTGCGAAGAAGCAGAGAATCCTGTGCTACATTTGGTACTAAAATGGTAAGTCAATCGCTGACTGTATTAAATAATATTTTAATGTATTACCTTTGTTTGTTCTAAAATCTTGCTATATTACATTTAATATTTTCCACTAAATGAGCAACAATCAGTCGTGTGTGAATTCACAGCTACCCTAGACGTGTGGGAAATGTGACTGTACATTTTGCTTTCATCGACCACGCGTATGACATACATGTTAGGACAGTAGCCGTGACTGGCTGGCTTCGCCCCTGGTCTCGGAGCGCCACCAGGTTGACGGTATACTCCTCCCCTGGTCTCAACCCGGTCTGAACAAAGGAAGTGATGGTGCTGGGCAGCTGTGCAGTCATCCCTCCATCATTGTCCTGGGCGGGAGACACAGAGATGGAAGGAGCATGTAGAGTTGTTGAGTAAAATGCCAGATACCTTAAACGTCTCTCAGTAGCAATAAGGGATCTGGCAGGTAACCAAATACCCCCGTCGCTGGGAACAAAACGGTGACTCGTGCAATTGAATTCCGTGCAGTAGATTTTCTAACCTGTATGTACATATTTTTACCGGTTATAAATTGTTTTGGTCGGTTCAGCGTATCTGTTCAGCATGCTGTACATATGCTACAGTGGAACTTCTCGGCCCATATTCTGCAGAGGCAGCCCCCCTTTTTTTTTGAAAAAGGCCTGTCACTCATCCATATGGAGCGCCTGCTATTCCCAGCTGTTCCCAGGGAGCCGGTGTTTGCACATGCACTTCCTGCCAACAGACAAATGTTACACCTACTGCTCTTCCAAGGTCCACAATAGCCCGCGCTAGGAGACGCTCATGTTAAAGCAGATCACACAGCAGCTTGCTGCTTTCCTGAATCAAAACTCTAATTACAGATGTAATCCATTTAATCACCTCAGCTAAATTACCCGGCTGGGCAGTAACACACGGCGGTAATGTTCCAATAAGAATTGGTCTTCAATCTTAATAATAACACGGATGAGTGCAAAATTATACAAAACAAATCGACAACGGTACATCTACTGCCATCTCGCGTGTCAGTCGATGGTCATTAGCGAGCGGTAACCTGCGGGTCCTATAAGTGAAGCCAACGCGGCGATGCCATGAACATGCATTCCTTCTAATAACCATCAGTGGGTGACTCCTTTGGTTGCGTAAATGAGTAATTGAGTAATACATTTAAAGAGGATATATATTCTCAATCTCTAGTGGAAAGTCTTCCTCAATACAGCATGTCGTTCTTTCTATGATCTATGGTCCCATTTAGAGTAGAATTGAGGATGGTGTGCTTTAGGGCGTGGCTACCTAGTGATTGGCAGGTCATTACCACAGTGCTGTGTGCGAGTTCACCTGTGTTTCGCCTCACATCTTTAAACACTTCAAAGTGGGTTTTCAGTATTATAAGTTGTTTGGCATGTGAGTTATTTTTAACCCACTTGATTTATTCAACAAGCTGCAGCCTCACAGGCTCAAATAAGCCATAAAGATTGATTTTTCAGTTACTGCCTTACACGGTCTCGTCCTCCCGGGAGTCAAGGAGGGAGTCACAAAGTGCATCGGAACACTGTTGAAGGCATTTAACAGCAGGTGGAGTCACGTAGCGAACGCATGCTTCATGTGAAGAGAATACTGCATACTTGCACTGGTGCAACATGTCTCCTGACCTGTTAGCTTTGCACATTTGCTTGACTATTGAAAAACTATTTATTTATTTTTTTTAATCTTAAAAGGGAGCTTTCAGGAAACTATAAAAGCTCTTGAGTCACACATGTGATATAAATCTACTGATGCCAAAATATGGCTCTGTATACTATTCATGTACCACAAGCAGAGTGAATTACATGTTTTTCAGCTATAAATTCATATAAAATATAACAATATGGTGTGGTATAGAGTTGTGCTATTTTATTGGAGCTGTTTGTAACCGTGTTAGGAGAAGGCCCTGCCTCACCCACCCTCCCTCTGTTTCCCTTTAACAGAGGAGGGAGGTACGTCTTTGTTTGCATAGACCAATACTTTCATGCCTACTTCCATTACAAGATTGTCAAAATTCACAATCCCCCATTGTTGGATTTAATCCACGGGCGGAGGGAGCGCCAACCCCTAATATGATTTCTGCCACGGCTTGAGCGAGGGAGCGGGCGGAGGCGTGGAGCGAACCGGGAGGAACATTATCAGATGAGGATGGAGAGGTGAAGGAGAAAGGAAAGGACAGAGGGCACCTCTGGGGTCGCAGACGAAAAGAGGTTGGAGATTTGGACCAAGATGTGGAGGATGGAAAGTAGAAACAAGAGATTAGGAGGGGAAAGGGTGGAAGGATGGAAAGTGCTATAAGCCAATAGACACAAAAGATTGGGAAGAAAGGGAACGGAAGGGAAAAGGCAAAAAAATAAAATGATGAGGCCCACTGTTTATTTTGTACTATTCAGACAGGCTCTATCCTTCAAAAGGAAATAACACGAAAAAAGCATCTTAACATCAGATTTGAGGTCGGACCAAAGGATATCTCCCCCGAGAACACCTTAAAGGAGAAAACCAATTACTGTGAGAGGGCATGAGATTAGAGTGCCGTGAGTACCTGAGTTTACAGGGGGAATTAGAAAGAAAAAGCTTTTCATTTTCTGGCTCTGGACCTGCGATAGTATTACGAACAGTTATTCTTCAAAATGGTTTAATGGCTCATCCATCTAATAGCCAATAAGCTTAAGACAATCCGCTTGTCTAATTTGGTATGGGCTTCAAGTGGAGCGAAAACCCCCAAGAAAAACCTAAATCAGCCAGTTATTTTTCTTTCTACATAGAAATTCGAGTTAATTTATTTATAGAATAAGTGAGATTTAAAAAACAAAACGTTTTTTTTCTGACGTTTTTTGAGACTGACAGCAAACACAGACTGACTGTGTCTGTCCACATGTTCACACAGCTGTACTCTACCTTGGGGATGAAGCTGATCTCCCATCCATCGAAGGAATAGTAGAAGGGTAACCACTGGACCTCCACTGACGTCTCTGTGATGTATTTGAAGACCAACCCATCTGGGTTGGAGAGATCTGGAGAGGCAGCCAGAGACATGTTATTGTTCTTCAGTGACCCACACAGACCACAAACCACCTCTCTGTCTTTCTCCTCGACATTTTTCTGTTTCAATCGCCCTGAAGTTGCACAAAATGATGAAAATCTGCTTAAGCAAAACAAATAATCAACAAGCTGTTATTGTCTGCATAGTACTGATGATAGTTATATGTAAAACTCTCGCAACATTAGTTCAGTAGTTTGAAACAAATGAGACACGTTTACCAAAGTGCTAAAATTACTTTTTTTTTTACCAGCAGCCACATCCTCATAAATCTTATGAGAAAATTACATTTTTACATTTCATAATGAAGTTAAGCAAAGACAACCCAACAAATCAAATCGCATTTGAAAAATGGTTGCATCAAACCTAATTGCCCCGAATTGACTTTATAACTCTAAACTCTGCTATCACTGAAATGAAAAATCACTTCTCTGTGAAATGGGGAATAATCTTACCAGCCGAGACTAAAGTATCAGCATGTAGCCAGCTGATGAAGAGGGGATCAGATAGTCTGTACGGCGTTTATTCATTCAGAGGATGGCCGGCATGTTTTACCAGCCGATCCAATGACCCTCCATCAACACCAGCCAGCGGGTACACGTCCACAAGGTGGTTTTTTTTATAAGTGACATCAAGCAGGTGTTACAGTTGGCAAAGAGGAGCAGGTGCTATTCTCACTCTATTGACAGAGAAACATCTTTGAGAGGATTTAACCCCAAAAAAAGAAAAAAGGTGATAGACGGGGGGAGTGTGAGCGGCTGCGTCCTGTGAGAAGGCATGCGCAGCACACATTTGAGTTATTACATTTATGTACGGTCAGACAAGCGCTTCAGGGCCCTCGGTGGGACACGCTTCAGGGCCCCCGCGAGGCCGTTTTGTGAGAGCGGGCCGAAGGACTGTACTTACAGGTGGAGACGGTGACGCTGGCAGGGACGCTGATACTGTTGTTAATGACGGCAAACACGTTGATGTTGTACTCCACGCCGGCCTCCAGGCCTGAGATAGTGTAGGCGGTGGCATTGCCTGGAATCCTTATCTCCAGTTGCACACCTGACAGAGAAGACGGGTTTAAAGATAAACTGCTGCATGGAAGAAGAAAAAAAGAAGAAGCTGTGGATGCTTTTAGGACATTTTCAATCAACTTTAAAAGGACTACGCTCCAAAGGCCAGTACAGCTGCGCACGTACCTCCGGGGCTGCTGGGTGTGTAGGTCACTAAGAAATCTGTCAGCACCACAGACCCCTCCCACTCCACGTCCACCGTGCAATCGGTCACGCCTCGTATCTTCACGTTCATGGCCGGTGCCACTGGTGAGACAGAAAGACACGACTCATGACTAAACTGATGCTGGTTTGTGTGGGTGCGTTTTGAAATGATATTGCTAAAATAAACCACTATATCAGTGCGGGGGGGGGGATTTGAGTCTAGTTTACTTGACACATGATAGACACCGGTCCATCTTACACATATCTGCATTTACATATTCCAATTTCCTGCGTGAAAGGATCAAAAACCCATTTCGATATTGAACCCGAGTGAGCAAAGCTCTAGTCTGTGAGCCAGTGACAAATGAGAGCCAGGCACTCACAACACGAAATATCTGTGTTTCGTAAGGCAAGGACATTTTATTTGTACAGCACATTTCAACAACAAGGCAATTCACATAAAACCATTTAAAAAAGCCAAACATAAAGCAATGAGATTTACAAACAGTTAAGAACATTTGATTGAGACATAAAAGGCTTTATAAAGATTTTAAAAAATTAAGAATAGAATAAAATAGTCATAGTGTAGTTTTAAAAATGTCTTTAAATGATGAATTAGAGGCAGCCGCAAAGAGTCTTTAATCAGCATCTAAAGGAGCTGAGCTTCTCCGTGTTTAGTTGTGACTCTGGGAGCAGAACGTCGACCCGTCGCAGACGACCGGCGGGTTCCTGGAGCTTCACCGGGTATCAGCAGATCAGAAATGTACTTTGGCCCTAAACAGCAGGATTTTGAAGTCAATTCTTCGCTCGACAGGAAGCCAGTGTGAGGACCTGAGAACTGGAGTGTAGCAAACTCGTAAATACCAAACCATATCAAAGCTGTCTGACATTCCTCAAGTTACTCGTACCCGACAGATGGTCGACAGAAAAACGTGCTGATAAAATTGCACTTTTTCCACCAACGATAGTCGATGCTCCACGCATGCCGTTATCAGTGGCATTAGCAGGTCTGCCGTCTGACTCCCGGGCTGCCAGGCATGCAGTCCTCTCCCCGCCTCAGCACCTGATGGCGACCCCTTGAGTGAGATCATGCATCCCATCCCCACGCAGCATCAGGGCCAGTAGGACCGTGGCCAAAGGGTCATTGAGGCGTCATCGGCGAGGGTGGAAAAAGGGGCCCGACACACACCGGCGGATTACGCAGAGACTAAGTGCCAAATTTCCGCGATGAGTGCCGCTTTGTTTCTGCCCGTTAGCCGTGTCCGGCTGCGTGGTTGTGTCGTGCGGAGTCAATGTACCATCAAAGTACTTGAAACTATTGCCAAAGCACACCGTTGTTTTCCAGCCTCTGCATCCACGATCTCTACGAAGCAATGGCATGACGGAAGACTCGTTGTGTTTGCGCGAGAGGGAGAAGCCCCGCCGTCGATCGTCGAGCCATAAGCTTGAGAGGCGGTGTCGAATGTCAATGAGGATGCGTGGACGTTTACAGGCACCGCTGCCAAAAACAACCAGAAGAAGAAGGAGGGTGGGATGAAGGACATGAACGGGGAGGACAAGGCAAGCGGTTTGAGTTGGAGACGGGGGAGAGGAGGGGAAAAGGACGAGACGGGTTGAGCCTCAAACACTAATGTGGAAAGACGAGGGTGATGCAGTTAACGACGGGCAGCGAGGGGGAAGTGAGTGCGATAATCTACCCCTCGTCCTCCTGCGAGGCCGGATTCTACGGCCCAGTTTCAGCCGCTTCCTCACATGCTGGACAGACGGGCGAAAGCTGCGCCGCAGAACACTCGTTTTTTCCGGAACAGTCGACCTCGCACCGGGGGACTAATCCTGCAGCATTCAATTAGCTGGATTCGTTTCATCAGTGGATGGAGGGAATAACAAATCGAAGGAAGCAACAATAATCTATGGCACAGGAGAAGAGGGATTGAATGAGGTCGGGGCGGGAAGGCTGCAAAACACGAGCTGCCTGAAAGATATTTACTCCCACAGAAAGGAAGAAGGACAAACTCTGAACTTGTCTTTCCGGGCTTCTCTGCAAAGTTAGTCAGAGGAGCTTTTTTGAGAAGCGAGAGGGAAGAATTGAGCTTCTCACCTTGTTGCTGCAACATAAAAGGTCATCAACGTCGAGCAGTTCTTTTTGAATGCAAATATGTTGTTTGCCTCTATTGTCGGTTCAACCTGACGTCCTGTCAACACTTCTCATCTACAGAGTTTCTTACCTTTGGGGACAGTGTCCGACTGCAGCAGCAGCTTTCACTCCCCGACCTTCCCTCCTTTCCCTTTAAGCACATTTTGCTCGCGTCAGACAAACAAACAAATCCCCCCTCGGTTGGAATATAAAAAACAAAGCCCGGTGAATCCAAACAGAAGATGTGACGCGTGCGTGCACGTAGAAGATATGCAGCCGCTGCGGAAATGTGATTGTAGAAATATGCAGGCTTTATCATTTGCAAACCAATTCATGTGCCGAGGGCGTGTGTCTTACTTGCTGCAGGTGATTTACAAATCTCTGCTGTAATGAGTATGTTATGATAGGAGTATATCGCAGTATGACTGAAGGTATGAGTCCAGCTGCAGGTCAGTGGAGGGGTTAACTTACCTCCTGGCTAATTCATGTGAATTATCTCGTTCAGTCGCTTGTGACTAAAGTGAACCTTGCAGTGTGAGGTACAATATTTTGGCAAGTGAGTGTAATAGAAAACATCTGAACAACACAGATGTTTTTCATCTGGACTGTGCTGTTTTCCCTTGCACTGATCTACACGGCGGTTTGTTCGGGTTAACACAAAAAGCACCACCTGTTTAACATCTGATTCTGCTAATTAAGTCTGGCCACACGCTTGATTATGTGAAGGCAGTGGTCAAAAACAATGCTCATACATTCTAGAAGGTAAATCATGTACTGGGAGGTCTCGGGCAACTTTGACCAACACACTTCTCAGTTTCCCCTTAAAGTGGACGTTTGAAGAAGTTCCCTCAATGTGTCCCTGAGATATCTTGTGAAGAAGTGTGGGTGAAGCCGATGCAGAGGCACAACAGGAGAAATATCAAACCAAATATTACACCAAAGCATATTCATAAAAAAGAAAAACACACAAGATGTCTCTTCTTGCATAAAAAGTACATACCGTCAAAAAGTCCTTTGTCATACAAGGGAGGAAAAAAGAAAATCGATTCTCTATTCAGTGCCGGAGAACGACTCTGGGTATTGACCAGCTTTTGTCACAAGCTACAACACATTTCCAGTCAAACCATGATAACAGTGTGTGTCCCTCAAGCTGAAGAGGCAGACTGCGAATGGCACAAAGGAGAGTCAGCGGGCTTTCGCCTGCAAGGGAAGTTATTCCGTGAGCCTGTCACCTGTCAGTCAAAGCCCTATTCATATCACGGTTAAGGAAAAGAATAATACAGCCGACGGGCACGACGCCACGCTGCTCTGTCGGACATTTGAATGAAATAAGGACAACAGGAGGAACCTCAAAACTTCTTTGTGGTTTGGATACACGAACCACGCAGAACACTGAAGCTGTAGCGCCGCTCCCAGAAGCCGCAGCTAAATGTCAGTTGTCTCGACCGGCGCACTCAGAGGATGTCAGCAACATGAGAATGTCACTGCTGCTTTTCACACGTAGCATCCAAACTCATTAGAACGATGGGTGAATTCCTCTGCCTCCGAGATGAAATGCCACTCGGCACCAGTTGATCTCTGCCTGGAGGGTGGGTACATTTCCACGGAGAGCTTAACTGCGCCCAACACGGACGCCTTGAACATCTCGTTTGAATTCAACAGCCTTCATTATTTGTCATAGTGGAGGAATATTTGCCACCGTAATGGAGCAAAAATACATCCCGCTTTTGATAACATGAAACACTCACGCCCGTCACCCTGCGGGTCTCAGGTAATTGAACGGCTTTGTTTTGTATTCAGCAAACTAACCCCGACCGGCAGCGCCTATTTTAGCCTCCGATTGCAAAGACGGAAGCGATTCGTAGCCTCTCACTTTTCCTACAGTACACACGGGTGTGTTTTGGTACCGCGGATCTTTGACGGCAGCGCTTCTGTCCGTTCCTCCTCCTTCTCTTTGTCGACAGCTTTGTTTTGGCTCGGCGTGACAGAGAACGGTCTCACACAGCAGGGAGACGAACGTTCCCCCTTCTGACGTCCGGCAACCCCGCGTGGCCCCGCCGGCCCGCGTTGAGGGAGCTGTTCTTTAAGGGCGGGTGCTAAAAATGATGGGGGACCAGCGCGAAGTCCCGTTCATCCTGGGAGAGCGCTGCTGCTCGCCTTTTGTCACGGCGAGCTCTGCTGTTTGAGGCAGATGAGGAGAGACGGGAGATATCGACCAGCGATCAAACCTTTTGTAATTAAGCATCATTCGACATTATATAGCTTTTATTCACGTATTGAAAGTGTTACTGAGAAACGCCACTGTTTAAGCATTGTGTCACTAGAAACGTAAATGCATTCTAACTGAATGGAAATAAACAAGGTTATTTCAGCAAGGGTATTTTTCGTGTCTAATCGAGCCTTTGCATTGGTTTTAAATGAAGTCATTGTTTCCTCCTAAGTGGCCTGTATAATGAGGCAACCTCTGTCTATGCAAATGAATGCAATTCTTAATCTATTTTGTCATCAATTATTTTGCTAATGTTTGACGACTCCATCCTTCCCGCTCGGCAGCACGCAGCCTCCCGGCTGGCGGGGGCTGGTTCAGGCTCGTTTCTCCATCATCACACTGGCATCGTTTTGAATGCACGGCAGATCGCAGCTTGTTGATCGGAGCTATTTTGTGATCAAAATGTGATATGATAAAGTTGATGGATGGACTTTGGTTCTGGGCTGTTAGGGCGGCAGCTGGCGCTGCTGTCGGGTGGCCTCGTCACTCAGAATGAACAACACAGAGCAGCGGGGGGACTGCTATATCAGAAAATAAATAATAATCACATCTCTATTCACCCAAACAGATGTGTTTTTTGACAGGTCAGGTGATTTAAAGCAGTGTTTCTCGACCATTAGACTGGATTTCTGCTCTGAGTCACGAGTTTGTGCTCCCCGGGGGGAATTGAACCACAAACTGTTAGTGTCAGACAACAGTCAAGAGCTGTGATTCTCAACTGGTGGGTCGCGGACCCGTTTTTAATGGGTCGCGGGCCTTTGCCTGGGAAGATAAAAATTAGAATAAAAAAAAATAAAAAATTCATCCTGTGATTTTTATTTTGAAGGGACTTTTTAATGTGTCGTTTTTTTTGCAGACTCGTCCGTCCATGTTTTCAGCAGCGTGTGCCAGGATTATTTAATTTATTTTGAATGTGCAAAAGCTGCTCCTCAAGACATAGTGTTTGTCATATCTGTTAAAGTTTTTTTTGTTATTTGTTTCTTTTTTCGACTTTTTTGTTTGTGCATGAAAGCTGTTGAGTTTGTTTGAAATGGCTGAAGATTCTTAATTGTTATGTATGTTGTAATACCTCGTGTCCTTAAGATACACTTTGGGTTTTTTAGCTAATTGACTGTAAAAGGGAATAGTTCCCTCTCTAGCATCGCTACAAGCTGGCCGTTTTATTTTTTCATTAAACTTGTCTTTGTATTGGCAGACGTATTCTGTCTCCATACTATCTCAGGTAGTATTTGGGTCGCGGCTTGTCATTAAGGGGTGACGGCGGGTCCCGGAGCCAAACCAGTTGAGAACCACTGGTCAAATCGTGAAAAAGGGCTCAAGAGCAGAAGCCTACCGGAGTTGCAGTCGTCCCCCGCGAAGCCGTCCTGGCACACACAGAATCCCTCCTTGCAGACTCCCTTCTTGCTGCAGTTGTTGGCGCAGTAGACCAGCGAGCAGTCCTCCCCCACGTAGCCGGGCCTGCACTGGCACGTGCCGTTGGTGCACAGCCCCTGGTCCGAGCAGTCGTTCAGACACCTCCCGACCATGCAGTCTTCGCCGGTGAAGGACTCCTCGCACACGCACTCCCCGTCGACGCAGAGCCCGCGGCCCGAGCAGTCCGCCGGGCACCGCGGCTCCGAGCAGTTGTCGCCGCCGAAGTCGCGGTCGCATATGCACTCGCCCTCCACGCACACGCCCTGGCCGGAGCAGTCGTCCAGGCACCGCGGCTCCGAGCAGTTTTTGCCGCCCCAACCTTCCTCACAGATGCAGCCGCAAAGGTCGAAGCTGAAGCTGCCGTGGCCGCCGCAGCCGGGGACGAAGTCCAGATGACCTTGAAGAAGATGTGTACGTTATTATGTGATGTTAGATCCAAAAGACGGGTCAAACAGGGAGGCCTGGTTTGGTTTTAGAGGAATGTTACTTCCTTTATTTTAGTATACACTTGACTTGGCGTGAACACATCCAATTCTCCTCACGTTCACGTTAGGACTGCGGAATTAAAAAACTCATTTTTTGCATTTCCATCTAGACACCTTGCTCTCCAGCTGATCATTTCATCCTCATTCTGATTCACGCTGCGACTGTGGGAGATAATAATATCCCCACTGAAGAGATGGACCATTTTCAGAATACATTTGAATGAAGTGATGGTGTCAATGGAGCAGATCCGTTAGCCATAATATAGCCTATAACTCTATCCGTTTTTGTCTCCTTATACTATAACAAAATTGTTACCAGTGGCTCCACACCTTTAAGCCCGGGACTGCGTGTGGAAAAAAACCCGTTTCCTCCAGCATTATCATTCTGCTGCCGTCTGGTTTCTCTTCATTCGCAGTGCAAACAGTTTTTTCTCCATCGTTTACTCATAACACCTGTTTTTTTTTTCTTCTTCCCACCTATGAGACGGAGTCTGTTCTGAATGAATTTTGAATCTCTTCCTTTCAGAAGCCTAATCGTTGACTCCAGAGGTCTTCTTGTACAAACGCTGGTATTATAATAGCTTGAATAGACAAAAACAACAACATCCATAAGCTGTATTCATATACTTTGTTGTCATTGTTTAACAGCACTCACCCATGGCGGAGCTCTCCCCACAGCACCCAGAGCTCCCACACTGAGCCCTGAGGAGGGAAACTTCTCTCTCCAGCATCTCCACCCTGGTGGCAAGTTGCTGGATTGTGGTTGTTGTCGGACAGCCGCATGCAGCTTTTGGGATGTTGATGCGGTGAGTGAATGTTACCTGAAGAAGAAGAACAACAATTGTCATTTGAAATCTAAAGGCATCATTTAAGCTTATATGGCAATTCTTTCCCAGATTGTGGAACAATGCTGATTGACAGATCTATCTATTTCCTTACAGGATGAAACACTCAGCTGCAGCGTTGTTGATTGGAAAAATGGGGGAAAAAAAGGTTCTAGTTTTGTCTGTCCGGGCGAACTGAGGCAAACGTCCATAGAAAGTTCTTACATTATCCGGCTCTACATGACAGTAAGAGAAAAGGTCTTTAGATGACGCTTTTGTTCTCATGTCCATGCAACATAAAGTAGCATAACTCCCAAAATGTCTCTTCCAACCTCACTCTTAATTATAGCTCTTATACGCTTCAGTACTGTTCAAACCAAATACAACCCCGACCTGGCTGTCTGCATCCAGCGTCTGCTCCGTGTATTCTGCTGGTCCCCTGTGATCCACTGGCCCCTCCACAGAAGCTCTTGACCCCAACTCAGCACGAGAACCTTTGGGTAAAAAACAACAGGTCTTAAAAAGCGTCTAAAAACAACACGCTTGTGCGTTTCTCTATTAAACAAGACCCCCCCCCCCCCCCCCCCGACACCCAAAGACATTAGGTGAGATGTTGACGGGGTCAAACCCCCCCCCCCCAATCACTCGATCAATGAGAAGCCCTCACCGTCCCCCGGGGCAGGGGGTGCGGAGGCGTCTAGGTCCACCGAGCACAGGGCCTCCATGGGCACATTGATGTTGTAGATGTGGTTGAAGACCAGCGGTTGCTCCGGCAGGCTCTCGTTGGCTGAGGGAGCGGAGGGCGGCGGACGGCCCTCCGGGGTCTGTCGCCTCACTCTGGTGGTACGAACCAGCTTGTTGCCTCCTGATGGAGCAGCGTGAGCGGCGCCCTGCAGAGAGAGAGAGAGAGAGAGAGAGAGAGAGGGAGACGTGATCGACGATGTGAAAGAAATGAAAACAGACTTTTGTCATTTATATGTTCTCTTTACAGAATATGATGGAGGTTAAAACCCAGGGAGGGCAAAAAAAACAAGATGCCACTGTTGCACAGTATATAATGGATTTTTTACATAAAAATATTGGTTATTGGCTAAATAACTGGTCAGTATTTTAAGATTGCGCTTTCTTCTTCTCTGTTGACAACATTGGCGGTCTCAGCTACAGATGAAGAACCTGCTGTTGTCCGCGTCTGTCCGACAGCAGGAACTATTCTGTGCTGAGGGTTTTAAGTGGGAAATCTGCCATTTCACAACATTGATTATTGCGCCTGAAGAACGGGCGGCTTGAGCGACGAGCAGCTATAAAAAAGTGGGGCTCAACTGTAACAATTTGTGCTTGTTCCCTTATAACAAAAAAAGCGTACTTTTTAGAGGAAATCATCACTTCTCTCAGATATTTTCAACTTGTTAAGTGATTACCACGGCGGCCAAAGACAGATTGAAAATAAATCATTTATATGGGAAAAAAAAGCCTGGGCAGCTCAGGGAAAAGTGGACAAGGTTATTTTACCTGAAGAGCAATAAACAGAGCAAAAGCAAGGATCCAGACTGCTGTGGGCCCAGCGGCCCGGTGATGCTGCCGCGCCAGTGGCATGCTGGGAAGAGACCTCACCTCTCCTGCGAACTCACACCTGCGGACAAATGAGAGGAAGAAAAAGGGTGGGAGGAGAGGATAAGCAGTCAGAGGTGGTATTTGTGCGGCATTAGTAATACATTATGTAGCCTTTGCAGTGTAAGACGTGTGATCACATATAACAGATCTGTGTGTGTGTGTGTGTTCAGTCCCAATGCCATCAGCTTATCCTCTGTAAATGGTAAATAAATGTATTTGATCTGATGCAAAATAATTCACTTTATAGGGAGTAACTGGATTAGAACGTTTGAATGTATTTCCCTGTGCAATAGCAAATATTTGATCTTTCCACTTGGGAGGAATGGAGAAATTCTTCTCAGGGAGCGAGTTGATGGATGGATTTCAGTTGAGAATATGTCGCTGTAATCTGCTCTCCATTGAACGTGGGAAGTGAGAACAGGGACCCACTGAAATAAACGCCGCTCAGAGGGAAAAACCGCTGTGGATCCTTCAAGCCGACAGCCACGTCATCAGCGCGGATAAAACCGGCGCCGAGCGGGGGGGTTTGCCTTTAATGCGGCTACTTCGCTTCCTTGAGTCTCGCCATCTTCAGCATCCGAATCAAACATCTCAATCACGCAGCTGAGATGCATCTCGGAACGTGTGTGTGAGCAGCTTGTGTCCTGAAAGCGCAAGAAAAAATCAAATATATGTGGATGCGTTCACGTGTCAGATCCGTCGACTTCAGCATAATTCCCTTGACTTTTAGCATGTTTGCATGTGTGTGTGTGTGTGTGTGTGGGCGGGAGGCTGTTCAGATGGGAGAGAAAACACACCTCCCCAAACAGCCTGTGCAGTCTGCACTCAAACGCCTCTTTCATCGGCACAATACATCTCACGTTGGTGAGACTGGCTGCTGCTCTCCTGTTGTGACGGCCAGATGGAAGACTTCTCATCACACACGAGCCGCTCTGCCTCCTCATTCCATCATTGAATGAGAAAAAGGGGAGGATCCCTGTGTGTGTGTGTGTGTGTGTAAGGCGTTCTTCTATTGTACATGCAGATATCTGGTAAGCACCTGAACATCGAGGCAAAGTGAAACCACCTCCGTGCACGGGGTCGCGTTGTGGGGAACAGAACCGCTCAGATGAAGAATGTTGACACATTCAGAACATCATGAACGTCCCGCAGGGGAAAGATAACTGCCGACAGGTTACAACCGACGGCATGCGCCGCTTCAGACGGTGACACCAGTGCTTTTATCGATGGCCTCGTCCTTGATAGAATAGACTCGCGACCGGCGTCTTTGCTCCGCAATGACTAGATGGAAAATGTAACACTCCGCTCAAGCATGTCGCCGTCCAACGCGACACGAGCCGTTTAACTGGTGAATCCACCAAACAAACGAGAGGCGTGCAAAGCGCTGAGGTGGACAAGGCGTCCTGTTCGCGGATACGAGCTGAAGCGCGCAGGCTCAAGAACACGTGGTGGTGATGAATGACGCCGCTCACATGCTGCAGCCAGCATGATGGAGAACAGCTCGCTGACCAACCAGCGCCATAAAAGATGCATCCACGCGAAATCACCCTTCCGTGCCAGGGACACACTGAAATTGCCGTTCCAAAAATAACTGCTTCATAGTCACTCAGCCCTTTATTACAGTATCTTTGGATGAGCATAAATCCAATCACATAAAGCAATGAAAACAAGTAAAAAGTAATACAACCTTCTTCCACAGAAACAATTATAACGGTTGTTACCTGAGCATTTCTTTGGAGGAAAAATGATCACATAGTGCACAACCTCCTTTGAATGTGAATGATATTGGCAAGGAAAATAAAAAAAAACATTGGCGGCGCACTACTAAGTAAGATGCTCAATAAGCATCACAGCCAATACAATTCACTCACAATGCATCAGTCGACTTGTTTGTCCTATATATATATATATATATATATATATATATTATTTTGAGAAGTATGAAGCAACATTAAAGACACCATTAGTGGACCATAACACTTTTGTTAGAAGATTCACAACAGGCACTTCAATCAGCTCACCTTAAGTGACCTGGTGCTAACTATAATCGATAATCTATAATCAGCAGGTAGTAAGCAAAAACACACACAGGGTAGAAACCCAGCTGACAACGCTCAGCTCAGCCAGGAGACTTACTGGGAAAGTGTCTGAATGTGTCCACTACTGTGATGCTGTTTAGACGGCACATTTCGTCTCGGTTAACGGTTACTGAGCGGTTAACAGGTGTTGGGTCAGAAAATCAAAAAATAGCATCCGAAGGAGTAACCTCTAAATATGAACGAATACATTTGTATAGACGAGATCTGTTATTCCAGTCCAAGAAACAGAGGTAAAAATAGATTTGGATAAAAGTGTAATAAAAACATTAACTCACGAAAGACAAGTCTTGCGGCATCGATGCTGGTAAACGCAAAGTATTGACCCGCCCAGAACATGAAGACGACCCCGTGCATCGTTCACACCGGCAAAGACACGAGTTTGAAGGAGATTCAAAGTCGCAGGCTTACACTTTAGTCGACAGGTGATGGTGCAGGCCGATGCCCACCAGCATTCCATCGCACGCCGAGAGAAGGTTCTTCATGGAGGCTCAACTAAAGACGGACCCACTCACTCAGAGCGAAGAGAGTCTGCAGGCGCCGGAAACTGCCTTAATTCACTTTAACCAGCTACTTTATTCTAGCAGAGCTACACAAAACCTGCACCGATACTTACGCCTTCCACTCTACGGTGCTGCTGCCTTCCTGCCATTGCCACGTATTAAGTGTTTTGAGCTCTTATCTTTCACACCTCAACCTGTCTTGATGGTAATGAAGTCTGCCAGCAATCAGCCTCTCAATCTGGAGATGCTCTCCGCACAAAAACACGGATAGCTGCACAGGGAAACTGAGCGTGCGTATGAATGCGCATTGCCGCTTATCCAAAGCTAAATAGTGTGTGTGCGTATTTCATCGACTGTGCTTGAGAGTGCTGGAGAACAGTACTTGTCCCCTCACGTATGTTCTGGAGATGAACAGAGGGCTTCAGCCCCCCCGTGGGGATGAAATGACACTGCCTGTTTCAAACGATAATAAAAACCATCAGGACACTCAATGCAGCGTCACAGAGGAGAAGTTAAAGTATTCCTTCTATAAAAAATAAGCCACTCTGTAAAATATCTCGACTGTAAAATGAACCACAGAAACCAGCATGCTTAAAAGTTGAAGGTAAAAGAAAAATAATCTCACTTTGATCTTCTCTGTAACTTTTTTCATCTTTGTTAGATTACATTTCTCTCCGTGGGGGAAGCGTTTGATAATTTTGTCTTGAATCTTTGACAATATCTTTCTCTTTCATCCCATAGAGGTTTAAGGGGCGGGAGTCGATATCAAACGAGACGATTGAATTTAAAACTCCCAGTGCAATGACACTGATATAGAAACCCAATCTTAGCCATGTGCATCCTTCTAAAAGAGTTGTGCGTCATCCTCTGGATACAGACGTGCTGCTGCCCTGAGCAGAGTGACATTGAAGTGTATGTTGGCTGCTATTAAAACTATTAAAGTAAAGAAGGCTAAATAACAAATTCTCAAAATAGTATAACAATCATTTTAATGTCGAATTCTTATAGCTGTCTGTTATTAACATATAGTTCGTAATAAAGTCAAAGCAATGATATTACAAGAAACATCACGTATGTGAACATTCACTCGTCCCGAGGGAGTAAAATAAACATTTATTGACAAATACCATCACATTAGTGTTTCTGATCTTTCACAAATATCCCCCCGGAGGCACAGGAACAGGCGTTAGAGTTTACACACTTAAACAAAAAAAAAAGGCATCAAGCACCCGGACTATCAGCACTCTCCCCACTGCCCGTCCCCCTCTGCACCAACAGCTGCACCTCAGGAGACACATCTGTTACGCTCCGGCAGATTGCACACGGCAGCGCGGTCATCGGCCTCATCGGCCTCATCGGGCGCGGTGATGAGTCTCCGTGCAGAACAGCTGGTCCTGTCGTGTGGTCACAGCAACCTGCAGCTGAATGAGCTCACAACTGTAGAGATGCAAGTAGACTTCAGGAGGATGTGTCCGTATCTATATATAGATGATATAGATGCATGTAGAACTTTGAATAAATATTTAGCAATGGAAAAACTGGAGTCAAATTCCTTGTATACGTACGCATACAACAGGATGAAGAAGATGGAATGTTTCCATCTTGTGGATGAGGAGCAAAAAATCTAAAGTTTGAGTTTAAAAGATTTTGGATTTCGATATTTGTTATTCTGTATGATTGTATCATTGATTTGAGTTTTTCCGGCACACATTCACTCTCCCGCTTCAGTCCTCTAAATCCCAAGTCACGTCCCTTAAATTCATCCAGAGAAGAAGAATCGCGGAGGCCTCCTCCATCACCAGCTCCTCTCCCCCACGGCTTAGTTTCTCAACACACCGCACGCTTTTGGTTTGTTAAGCGTCCGCTGTTGAGTCTGCGTCAATTGACTCGTGAGAAGAAAACTGTCCATTTGTTTTTTTATTCTAACTATGTGACCGCGGTTCAATAACAGACAGACGCAGAAGGCAAAGTCTCGGTGTTTGCTTTTCAATAACGTGGTAATGCAATTCTCTGTTACTCATGTTCACCAAAATGAAGGAATACGCCCCCCCCCCCCCCCGAGCAGCGATGAGGCTGATGGCTCTATTTTTATTTCTGATAAAAAAAAAGGTAGCAATCAAGTTGTGCCGACGTTGTTGAGGGAAGAACAGAGAATACAGCAGGCCGTGCGGCTTGATCGCAGCTCTCCTCCTCGGCAGGAAGCAGCAGAAAGATGACAGCTTGTTTTTGCCACAACAGCATTGACAGCTGCTATGAGCACGGCTGCCTCTTTTGTCCCTAATGATCGGCTCACCGTGGAGGAGTGGAAGGATCCATGACTTGTGGGACTTTATTGTGCTTGCAGCTCTCCAGCGGGGGTCAAGTGGATGACGGAAGTCACCGGGGGGTCAGGACTGGCACCACTCTCAACACACAGACTGCATTTAAACCGTCGGTGTGCTTATGCTTTGTATACACGTCTAGTGAGTTCTCAATAAACAGACCCTGCCTGAAAGTGTGTGAATTACTTGCGAAAGTTTGGCCTATAAAAGACGAACAGGCTTAAGTGCTGAGAGATAAAAATGAGGGAAAATAAAAGGATTAAAGGGATTGAAAAAATGTACAAATCAGGACAAATGACAAGAGGCTTGAGGAGAAACAGGAAAGCAGAAAGAAAAAGGGCGGACCACTAAACATTGTTGCAGTGGCCCATCAGCAGGGCGAGCTGCGATGGAGGATTCCCATCATCCACACTTCAATATCTGGCATCCAATCGGCCTCAAATGAGCTCTGACAGCTGAATCCCGTCTCACAGACGGCGGCCCCCCCGATTCCTGCATGTTGCAAAGTGGTGAAGGACCAAAGGCAAAGTCTTGATTGCAGATTTCTCAAAATGGTTGCTAATGGCAACCCTGATCATTTGGCCCTGCTCAACCATCCAGGCGCTGAATGACCCCCCCACCTCCAACGCAGTGACCTCGGATCACAGTCTCCCTCCAAATAAACGCCTGCGTAGGTGTTTTTATCTGTGTTTCAGTAGTGAGGGGCTCACAGGAGATTAACACCCCCCCTTTGGATATGCACTGAAAAGCTTCATTAACTCTTACTCTATGTGTGTGTGTGTGTGTGTGTGTGTGTGTGGCTTTTTATGCCGTTGCCTCTCCACTAAGTGCTCGCCGTCTGCCCGGCAGACATATGTCTCAATCTGTGTGTGTGGTCTCGTTCCTCCCCGCGGCCCCCCGGGGAGGAGGCGTGTAGAGGGGGGGGGGGGGGGGGGGCAGAGACGATAAGTCAGCCTTGGGAGCGGCTCATTGTAACTGAAGAGGAGGAGCACAGCGCAAACGTTTAATTAGGCAATCGCCTTCTGTAATCCAGCTGCGATGGCGGTCTGCGGCGCCTCCGCGGCCGCTGACACGCAGAGAGGCGCCCGGCGAGGCAGCGTGATCATGTGGTCAGTGCGGGGGAAGGTATGACGGGACGTTTTATGATGGCCTGGGCTGGTACCCGGGTGGGGGGGGGGGGGATCTGCAGAGTCATCACTGCTGTAACACAACGCGGCTCCGTACTCACACATTCAATCGTAATTTGATTCACCTCTTTCATGAAAGGACCTTCCGTCTTATCGTATTTGCTGCTCTCATTTCTCATCGTCTCTAGTTGTCATTTCCACCATCTTTTTTATGTCTCTGAGAGGCTTTTCATTTTCTCGCTTTCTTTCTTGGGGGGGGATTTGCTTAATCCCTCAAATGGATTTATTCCCTCTGCAGTGTGAAACTGTCCCTGATTTAACAGTTAAAGCAAACTGTCAATAACCAAGAAGCTTAAGAAGTCAACCGACTCGATTATAGAATATAATATTGAGGTTTTTAAAGCTGAAATCTTTTAGACATAGAGTACATATACACTGTAAATCCTACAAACTGTACATATAATATATAAACAAAGTAAAACAAAGTTGGATAGACGATGGAATTCTCAATCAACATTTAAATGTATTTTGCTTTATAATTATTGAATCCATAGGAACGCAGCACAGTTGTAGTTACAAATTAAGCCAAATTTATTTAATCACGTTGATACTATTTGAAGAATGAGATGCTTTGGACTTATGCAAGCGATCCAAACGATAAACATTTCCAAGAAGAGCCAAATCATATTGAAAACTCACCGGATTTGGGAAAAGAAAACGCTTTCAACACTCGCTATTCGGACACACAACGTTTAGACCGATCACGCGTCAACCGCTGATTATCGGGCTGAAAACCACACGCGGCAGAGACGGAGCGGCTCCACTGCGCTCAGCGCCGTCGCTCACTCGCCGTTTCTGTGGCGCCGGCCCTCGTTAACAGCTCAACCTATGGAAGTAAAGCCATAACCTCCATTTGCACAGGTTAATGTGCAGCCGCCTCGGCGTGAACGGCAGACCACCGGCGGGCGGGCGGGCCTTCCTGCGCGGGCGATCACTGCCTCTCCACGCTTCCCGTTTAGCTCCGTCTGTCTCCCTTTCTTTCCCCACCCTGTAAATTGGACTCTGGCACCATTACGCTGCTTTTCTCATTATTCCCATCACTCTGACCAACTTGCCTTGTCTTTCAGGACCATTGGGCTCTTTTCATTGGCTGCTCCCACGAACCGCAGGGCTTTCAGAGCAAAGATGGGACCATGAAATGGATTCCAGGCTGCAGCAGATAGCACAACCTGAGGCCGCTGATGACTTCCTGCTCCATGCTGCACACGCTGATACATCAGGAAGACGTATACGAACGATCAGAGGGAGATAACACGCAGTGAACAAGTGCTCGGCCGTATTCGAGCTTCTGAAAGCAGAACGTACAGGATTTCTCCCCTTTTCTATTTAAAGGACTATTGTTTTTACTTCTTTCTGCTGATAAAAACTGAATCCCAGTAAGATATGGCATTGGAGAAAAAGTACACTGAAATACTAGTTTTGGTGTAGTATTTTCTAATACTGCTGTACTGCTGCATTTTCAATTAGCTCCATTGAATAATCTGTTGTGTGTCTTTGTTCATAGAAAACATCGGAGGTAACTTTGAAATGATTTTATCTTTATTTTAGGAAATCCGACATTGTCAAAGCAAAGATTAATATTTAACGGTTCTGCCAATTGTTGTTTTAATTCAAAGAGAATTGGTATCTAAAGAATAAAAGTGTATCTTCTTTGTTAATTGACATATTAGTTTGCATTGTTTGATTAATTCTCACTTTTTTTGTTATGTAATCTGAACCGTAGCCAACTCTGTCTCCTTTTTACTGATGCTGCTGGATCAAGTTGAACTATTAACGTTTGTGTTGTAGCTACTATTCGTCGCTCATACAACTACATGATTTAACTACCTGTGGTTACACTGCAGCTCATGTTGGGTCGAGGGAAAAGGCGGATCTTTGCCCTCGACTCCTGTGGTCTTTCCTTCATCTGATGGTTTGGCCTGAAAGACTTTTCTCCTCATTACACATTTAAAACAAAATATATTAAAAGACAAGAGTAAGGGAAGCATTTGGACGGACACACTGATGAAAGGAAGAAAAGCACCAGAAAGTGGACAAGAGAGAGAGATCAGACAAAGGAAGAGATGAGAGAGCGTCACAGGACAAAATGTGGAGGGTGAAGGTAAATTATCACATCTTTTCCAGTCCAACCAGCTATGAGTTAGGAAGTGAATAGATTTATTTTCTCTCTCTCTCTCTCTCATTCCTGCTGCTGAATACCCACTGCTCTTCTATTCTGTCCTGACACAATACATGGCTTTTAGCGGACTCATTTTCCATTTCAGAGCTGCCCGCTGCTTATTTTAGAATAGGCAGAAAGAATAAAATAAAAATAAAAATGTAAAAAGCCAGAAAGTGCCTGCAAACTAAATCAAAGGTCCCTTTGCAACTCAAGCATGAGATTCAAGCAAATGACAACTAATGCAGAATGCATGAAAAAAAATGTCTTTCTTCTATATTTTTATGTATCAGGCACCAAACACAAGCAGGTTGAGCTCAGCCGTCTTTCCCGATCTGCTTCTCCTCCATGAGGAACCAGACCCTCCTGGAAGTCCTCCACCTCTCTTGACCTTTTTCTTCTCTTAACTCTCTTCCTCTGTCTTCTTGCTCCGCTGTGACCTGAACGCGAAATACAAAAAATGGACCAAGAACTTGAGAATCCTCCCGACTGTCACCTCGTGAGCTGCTGTTGTCCGTCTCCTCTGTGTCCTTTCATCTTTCCCGTTCAAAGGCTTGTGTTTCCTGTGGGACGCCGATCTGCTCTTTTCTCTCCCTCTCGTGTGATTCGAAGGTGCGTTGAAATAAGAAAAAGACGCAGCAACAATCCCGTAAGCTGTGCGGAGACGGTAGAGCAGCCGCGGAGGATCAAAAGGCTTGACGCGTTCTTCTGCCGCTGCCGTCTGTTCACCGCCGCGACATCCAGGGAAGAAGAAGAACAAGAAGAAGTGCTGTCTTCGTTGGGATTGTATTCAATTACCAAATTAACCGCTCAGCGGCAAAGCCGCTTTAAAGCCGGCGCCGCATCGTGTCTTAGTGACATAATCGTGTCGGCCTGTTTATGGTGACATCGTCCCTGTTTCTCTTTTAGGGGGCAAAACAAATAAAACACTATAATTATAAGCAAGTTTCACAAATGCTAAAAAGGGCTTTGACTAGTTTGTTATTTGTTCATCCCCTTTATAAAGAAAACAGTTTGTTGGTAAATCTGCTGGGGTGTTTTAGTTGTGAAGGAATACAAAAGCTTATTAGAATCTGCATCTATCTTATTCCCAATAAAACACAATATCTATACGAACAGATGCGTTTGTAAATCCTACTTGTATATCAATCAAATCAAGTTTCATTAGGTAAATGTTCAAAGTGAGTTCTTATTATCAGATATTATATCTTGTAGTGTTGGCGGTCGGGTCGAGTGGTCTCTGCTGAAGTTGAGTTCGTAACAGTGGCATTACTAATCAGGAGAATGAAGACAATGGTCAGTTTCAGCTATGAAATGTAACACCAACGTCCCTCGACAACCATGTTCAGAGGGCACAAACATACAGGGGCAGTAAGTGCTCCACTCAGGCACCACCATCAGGACTCAAAGAGAGGTTCCGGTTTTAAAGAGGCGGGTTCTGCCTGATAAGACATCCGGTATCGATCGCACTAACACAGGGTCAAATCTCTGCTCCGGGGGGGCCATCGGGTCCAGGAACGGCCTGGTGAGGAGGAGATGCAAAGGTCCACTTCATTAGCAGAGAGCCTGTCAGAGTAACGGACTGCTGCTGTGGTCATAACAGGGCAGAAGTAGGAATAGATAGAATCTCAGCGGTACGAGTAGAGCTATAAATATAAGGGGAGAATCATGTAAGGGACGGCTCCCGTTTCCCAGCGTTAATTAGGAAATCCTTTATTATTCATCTGGCATGAAACTAGGTCCGGAAAATCTGTGAAAAAGTGGATGACGTGGTTTTGGTTGCATGTTATTCTTTTTCATTTTCACCAGGTTACTCCTTGACGTTGGTACTCGGGGGAGGAGAAGAAACCTTTTAACAATCAGCAAGCTTTAAAAAAAACATCGGATGTATTCAGTGTAATCTATATTTACCTCATTAAGAGCATCTGTTCGTGTACGACCTGCTGCTGGGCCACTTTCCCTGTGTGGAATCAATAAAGGTTATCTTGATCCAAAGCAACGTGGAACATGATGAGCAGGACTTTTTAAGTCAAGCGGATTTCGACTAGACCCTTGAGTACAGTACAATCACATGAACTCGACTACATTCCAGCTCATATTGTTTAACATATCAATCCTGAATATTATGATTGAGCTCAACTACTGTGCTGTTGTTCCACGGCGTGTAATATTACCAAGAAGCTGCCACAGAAAAAGTATGTACAAGCTGAAATCCTGTCAAGTGGCAGTTGAAAGAATTTCTGTTCCTTCAAAGATTTGTAAAGGTTCTCCAGGATCCGTCTCGCCTGGCGTTGCAGTTTATGGTCTTCTGTTTCATATGATTTCCTGCGTCGGGTTTGCCACAATGTTTACTCTCCCACACTGCCGGCACGCAGTCAAAATGGAGCACTTTGGTCGACTGCGTGTGACAGTTCGGTCTCTGCAGACTTTATGCCGTAGGTGCGTGACGGACGTCCTCATTTACGAACGGCGGATCCATCTGCGCGATGAATCCCTGAGAAGGGCTCGGGGGGGTGTGATCTGGTGCATCCAGATTGGTGCAGAATCCCTCTCTCTAGAACGAGGAGCGGTTGGTTCCCTCGTAGTGCTGCAGCCGTAATGAGCACTGACACACGGAGCGTAATCCCCATTGATTAGGAACCTAAAATCAAAGGCTTCCACTGCCGTCACTCTCTTGTCTCCACTCGGCTTAAGCTGCTTCCTCCGTTTCCTCTCTCGATGCTCGCTCGCCTCCTCTGGGAGTCTCTTGTTGTGCACGTCTCCTCCAGCGGGTTGACGGTAACTTGTCTTGGCGTCCCGTCCTGTCGTCTATCGTCTCGTCCGTTGCACCTCTTTCCACAGCGGCCACGCGTTGCGAGGAACGCTGTCATCCCGCCAATTACCAGGAGCTACGCTTAAACCGCGAACGGGTGAATTCAAACAGACAGATTTCCTTCTGCACGCTTGACCTCACGGCGTTTAGCAGGATTAGCAGAATCTAAATCATGGCCGGTGCTGAGGGCGACTCGCCCTGCGTTGTTTAATGGCTGCAGGTGTAATAAAACTCTTTAATCAGCGGAAAGGTTAATATTAAAAGAACAACAACCAGCAGTCCCCATTTGACTTCCTCTGCTTTGCTTCCCGTCCGTCTCTGTCTTCCTCCAAACGTGCAATTTACTTTTCACACAGGCTTTCCATTCCGACAACGAATATGTTAAATCCCCAAACAGCTCACCCCGTGCGTTCAGTTCTGAATCGTCTTCTGCAGGGAAACAAATCAATGAATATATTTGCAGACGCGCCGGCTGCATGAGGATGTGCTCTTCAGTGTTAACCTCACACGTGATAAGATCAAACCAGTGGCAAAGTGAATCTCCGACCATCACAGCAGGCGTAAAGCTCCAGGTTTTTGGACTCGCGTATAATGACTGCAAATGCTAGTAGCTGCCGTGTTGGCTGCAGTGGACGGACAATGTATTTAAAAATGAATACAGAACGGCCATTAGATCCCGGCTGCGTGGACAGTCACACAAACCACATGACGTGGTCATGGAGCGTGAAGCGAGCGCTCTTCATCCTCCTCATTATTAGAAAATGGCGACGTTGAGATTTGGAGCTTGGTACGCACCCCAAAAGGAGGCCACACATTCAATGTTCCAAAATGTAAATATGTGCGGAATATTTAACCAGACCTGTATGTTAATAAACAATCTATAGGTCGTGTACCTATTTCCTCAATTGAATTAAGTGATAAAGATACCCTGCTTGTTTAGACGTGTTGTGCATGATTGTACTCAAATCAGCCAGTGCTAATTAAATGCACGTGTCCAATTTGAATGCAACAGAGTGGTGACGTTGACTTAAAGGTGTATTTGCAGTGGACAACAGGACGGTTATGTTGTTAAAAGAGAAATTATAGAAACAAGTGCACACGTCAGAGGGGATCTCCAGCTGATCTTCAGCAGCTAATTGATTTCCTGCTTTCTGATCATGTTTGCAAGCAATGAAGCTTCATGTCATTTAACCACTTATGTCCACATCTAAACTGTACGGCATTAGTTGGCTTATGGTCAGCTGTGTTCGTCTTGGTTTGATGCTGAGCTTTAATCCCGCTGTCCATAGAGATAGAGGAGTGTGTGTGTGTGTGTGTGTGTGTGTGTGTGTGTGTGTGTGTGTGAGATTGGGAAGAGACGATGCATTTGTGTTCCTATTAGACGAGCAGTTATGGTGACGAATACATACATGGAAATGAGCTCAAGATGAGCGCTAATTGTCTGATTAGATGTGCTCCAGGTTGATAGATGCACAATGAGCCCGTGCACATAAAGCAGTCATTAAGGGACATCAGACCATTAAATTGAACATTACACCATAGCTAGAGGGAAACATATTGATGTTCATTAATGCGTCTTGTGCGTCTGCGTTGTGCGTAGGTGCTGCGCACCTTTTCCTGTGACTTTGTTCTCTCTGGCTGTGCACCTGTTCTGGAGAGGGGACGGATCCAATTAGCACATTTAAACCGCTTCCTCACTGACTTTCACAATAACGTTCTCTGGAAAGGGTTTGAAATGCAAATTCAGTTTCAATTCTACTCTTTTCATTACAGCTTTATTATTCCAGGCAGGCAATCGGATTTTGGGGAGTCAAAAGTGTCTTTGGTGGTGAAGACACACATCGTGTAACATGGCGGAAGTGTATTAATTACGCACACAAACGCTACACACTAGCACCAATATGTTGATACTTAACTAAAGTCAGAATTCATTCAAACAATTCATTTCTTATAACCACACAGGGACAATGAGGCATTGTAGGGAAACGTAAGGCCCCCCCCCCCACACACACACACACACACAGTTATCTACACACAGACAAAAGCCCAGAGTGCGCTGGTCCAGACACGAGAAACAACAGGAACATATTGTGGCTCTTCTATCAACATGGAAGGAGGAGAAAGTTCTCGTTTGTTCTCCCCCGGGTGTGATGCAGAGGGTTTGCTTTTTATGTTGTTGCAGCACCTCCTGAGGCGCGCTCACTCAAACACACACACACACACACACACACACACAGACATGCAAGCCCCCGCAAAAACAAAACCGAGCCCTGTTTGCTCTTGAGGGTGTCTCGCTCACCCTGTGAGAGTAAATGACATGCGGCGATGGCCAGCGGGATCAGCTCAGGGAAATTGCAAATCCTCTAAAATGGTGGCTTTCCTCCGGTGAAACGGGCTGATTGAATAAACAAAGCAACTGTTCGCCCTTTGAACGTCGGTATGAGGGAACGATGCGTATCGCTGTCCTCCTCTTCAGGGAAATCAACATGCAAATTCAGATGTTTAACGCATTTTCCTTCCCCCCAAAAAAAGTGTATATTACACTGTATTCGTTAAACGCCTGAAAAATCACCAGCCGGAAACACTCTCCGCCACCTCTGACCCACGAGGCCTGTGATCAGTGGAAAGGTCTGTAAGCACAGCGGGACTGTGCCCCCCCCCGAACCCGACTGCGTGACTCCCGCCTCAGGGAAAGAGACCAAGATGTCCCCTTTCCTTCGCAGCGCTCACCGCAGAATCCCTGAAAGGCTCCACAAGCATTTACCAACACTGTCTCAAAGCAGCAGACCCTTCATTTTCTATTTTACTTTAATCTCGTCCATATCATCCATGTTATTGGTTAACAATTTGCTTATGTTCTTTATTTAGCTACCTGGGAGGGGGGAGAATCCCCAAAGGCCTTTGTGGGCTTTATGACCCAATGTTCTAACCACCCTCGGTGCCAATAACGTGAGGCTTTGTACTTACGGACACCCACATTTCAATCATGCATTAAGCATTTGAATAAATAACAAATGCAGAGTCTTGTTAACTTCAATGTTTCCTCTGCAAAATAAACAAGCGCTTTTGACTCCCGGAGGGGGAATGCATGAAAAATACTGACCCCAATATGGAGATACGGAGACATGGATTCACAAATTCACATTCGCAGTGATGCATTCAAAGAAAAATGATTTGCATTAGCAAGCGCACAAATATACACAGTTGTTTTTGTTGTGTGCTGCTCGTTTGCGCGGCCGCACCAGGGGAGGAGAAAGGGAGCGATGATCCCGTTTCCTTCCTCAGACAGCTTCCTAGCTGCGAGAACAACACAGGTATTATGTGCCTGCAGATAATTTGCCAGCCCAGCAGCCACTGCAAAATGCTGACATTGAAAAAAAATCGGAGCGTACATAAAAAAATAAATAAAAAAAAAGACAACCGAAATGAATGTGCATAACAAATGATTTGCATACGGGCGTGTTGGTTTGAGCCTAACCGAACACCAGCAGTAAGTCTTATAGCGAGTGGTCATAATTTACTGTTATAAAACATAAAGGGAATGTAAAATAGTGATTCAACTCAGTCTTATTAAATGATCAATTATTACCAATAAACATTCAATTTGTCAAGATTTTCACAGTAATTACTATCTAGATGGATAATGTATAAAGCAATACATTATAGAATTGAATAGATCCTTTTTCCTTAAAGCCCCTTAAAGTCTGTGTTGGCCCGCTCCTGGATACAAGTAGCGGTCCGTCCCTGGTGGAGATCATATTTTTGGCAAACAGATCAAGTGAAGTGTTTGAATTCTTACAGTTCTCACTGTGTGGCGTGCAGGAGGCGGCTGCAGGGATTCCGTGTCCTCGGCATCTCGTCTTGTTTCACAGCTCTCGTACGTTGCAAGCAATGGGTTTAATACAATGGCAGATTAAAAAAAGTTCACGATTAAGGCGATAAAATTAATGAATTGTTTTAATGCAACTTGCCAAAATGAGTGCATGCAGTATTGTACTCAGTTTAAATAGCAGTGGCATTATAGGATGCTGAGAAACATACATTTTCCATGTGCTTTTGACCGCCACCCTAAAATGTAGCTCTTCATTCACTGAGCGATTACAAAAATAATTTAGTACATACAGACTTTGTTTTATCTGATGAAGCACAATGTCTCAAGACCATTATCCCTGAAGTACAATGTTCGTGTTAATCTCACACACATCATTTTGCGCAAACTGCGCATAACGGGATTGAATCTCTGAAACTAAAAATTTCGAACACAAAGCGCTTAATGCACATTATTGTCCGTATCCCTAAAGCTCAACCTCATTCTGCAACAAAGCGGCGCGAGCCACTTCATAAATCACCGGGGCTTATTGAATTGAGAAAGTATGAAATAGCTCAGATGATAGATAGTTGGTATTTAGTCCAGACGGCCCCCGGCTATGAGCGGATCCGGGTGTGTCTCCGTGTGTGTGAGTGTTTGAGAGTGAATGTGAGTGTGAGAGGAACAGAACAAAAAGGAATTGAGAGACAGAAACAGATCCCCCCCTCCCTCACATACACTAGTTTTGGTCTTGTGTTGTGTGGGAATTATGTTTGTCTCTAAGTGTGTGTTTTTTTATTTTTTATCAGTAGACGATCCCAATTCCGTTGTGTGGATGCAGCAGACGGATTCCCTCCCGCCGACCATCCATCACCCGACACACTACCACTGCCTTTGCCCCGTAGAAAAATGGGGTTTTTCCTCAAGAAAATAAAAGTTGCTTCCCGCGTCATCAAACAGCTCACATCCCACAGCTGCTTCGGGAGCTTTTGAGCAGGAATATTATTTTTTTTGGCAAAGCTTTTAAATGTATTCTAGAGTCACGAAATCAAATGCCAAAGGGCAACGGGAAACTGAAAAGTGCTGTGATCATCAACGAGGAAACATTCAAGAGTGGCGAGAAAACTTCTTCTTCTCCATTTTAAAATTATTCATTTAAAATTAATCATCTTTGCACATACGTGATTAAATTGGAAACCTGGCAGAAGGATTATAAGGCATCAAATTAATAAAATGTTTAGCCTACACCACTTAATTCAATGTATATAGCAGTCTTACCAAAATACATGTTGTGGGTTGGTGGTTTGAGTCCCGGCTGTTCCATGTCGAAGTGTCCTTAAGCAAGACACTTTACCCCTAAATGCTCCCTGGGCCAAACTGTAAAAAGCCATGGGTTAAAAATGTAATGTAAGTTGCTTTGGATAAAAAAGCATCAGCCAAATGACCTGTAATGTATTTAGCTGTGCACATCTTTTCTTTAAAGTCCCCAAATAACCGCTCTACTAAGATGGAGAAGCTCTACGACGTTTCAGCTCTCACTCGCACCGGTTCAAACTGTTGCTGACCGGGATGTGAACGCTGAGTCGGAGATGCAAGGTCATCTCTGATTTCTCCCAGTAACTGATATTACACGGCCGCTTCAAATACATAATAAGGCGCACTTTACACATTACGGGAAACTCCCACTTTACCCTCCACCCTGCCACGGATGCACATGCATGACACAAAAAGCACAATTTGACCATTTTCAGTTCCGTGACAGGCAGTCGGCGCTTCCACCTCAGTGCGGCTTGTTGGAACGTACCTCGCCATCTCTTTACTCGCACACTGCAAAGCAAACACGCTTGACGTGAGTACGTGAGGTCCTGTGGGTCCATGACATTTACATCGAGCAAAACAACATTTACAACTCGTGGCAACATCGATGACGGAAAAGGGACAAAGTATTTTCACCACCACGGTTGTTAGTCGATTGTCAAATTTACGTAAATGTGCTCGTAAATGCACGGCTTCATTCATTCATTCAATGGCTTCACCCTTTCGGTAAAATAATGAGGGCGATGCTTTTAGTGACACCGTCAGTTCAATGAGCTCATTTAATGGAGGGAGGGCAGACGTTTGTCTTCTTTGCAGAGCATGAAATGAGATTCGTAGTTAACCACCCTTATAAGAGGGCTCCTGCTGCCGCTTAATGCCTGCGTGAATTAAAAATGCAGGAATATGAGGCAAAACTTGTAGTTTTAAGTCCGATAGGCATCTTCTACCAAAACTTTCACAAGCATTTCATTTTCAATGCTACAATACAAACCCTGGCGGTCAAATAATAGCAATAGACTAAAAGACCGTAAGATATAAATACTAACGTGGGGAAAATAATGATAGTAATGTTGTGCAACTAACATAAAAAGAAATACATGCGCTGCGTCCAATTCGTTCTCATGCAAATTGTACTTAAAACGGAATACGATCCAATCGAGTGTGTTTGTGAGCGTGTAAATCTGTGTAGCAGAAGGTTTTCTACAGCGTACTTTATGCATGAGAAAAGGTGACAGGAAGCCGGGGGGAAAGGAAAACCGGAGAATAGGCGGAACAAGTAGATGATCGGGGGAGCTGACAGCGCTGATCCACATTCTATCTGAAGAATCAGCATGTCAAATAAAAGAACAAATTAAAAGCTCATGAATCAATCCTTTATCATCGGGGGTTTCAAAGTGGAGCAGAGTGGAGATCAATACAATAAAGCACACGGGGACTGAGGGAATAGGAGATCCATATTAATCGGAATAGCTTAACTATTTTGAAATTCAGCTATTGTATCATGTTAAATAACGTTACACAATTAATTCAGAATAAACATCAATCCGCCGAAAGGATCTAAACATTTCTCATCAGAATCCCTCAGTGTGACTTGCGTTGAATATCAACACATCATCACGGCAATAGTTGCCCTGACTGAGGCTAGTCAGCATTGTGGGAAACAGGTAGTAGTTGTGTAGAAGCTTCTGTCACAGTGAAAGGACCTTCCTGATTTATTTTGGCTCTCTTTCCGTTTCCCTTTCTGGCTCTTTTAGATGCTTTTATATCACTGGGAGACAGACAGTAAGCCACTTATTGAAGTTGTCCCACCACCTTACCTTGTACAGGCAAACACGCCAAATGGCACATTTACCCCCCTCCCTGCCACGGCGTCAGGAACGTAAGTGTTGGTTTCTCCAGCATGTTAGGTTTAGAAATACGACTCCAAAGCGGGTTTCTCCTGCTGCTTTAAACGATCAACAAGGTCATTTAAAAGAATCCCCAATCTAAAGGAACGCAACTCGTCGTCTTATTACATCATTTCGTGTCACCGCCTTGCAATAGTTAAACGACACCATGAATAGAAACACACTTATTTTGACAATTTTATGGCCATTTATGTAAAATTTTAGCTACGCGCCGTTGGAAACGTCACAAATGTTGGCCAACTAACGACCACTGAAATATAAGAGAGAAAATACACAAAATACAGAAACAACCTTTCTTAAAATAAAAACACACCTCTCACTCTATGTCTCTCTCCACATCTAACCCTCTTGGGGAAACCACCACCTCCTCCCTCCTCCCTCCACACACACACACACACGCACACACACACACACACACACACACCAAACAGTCGGCGCAGTGCGATCAGGTGAGGGCTGCAGGTCGCGCGGCGGATATCCCGGAGGATGACTGGGATGGTGGAGGGAGCGTGAGAGAGATGGAGAGAGCACCGCTCAATCAATTCCTATTGAATCTCTCTCCGGTGGGAACGCGAGAAGTGATATGGACGCATGGGATGAAATAAGCCGGTGCATTTCTTCAGATCTGTGGGAAAACAGCCAACTGGGCTCACACTAAATGGGAAAATAGCTTGTGAGTAGTCCTGGATTTTAAAGCTGGGAGCTTCGTAGAGCTGCAGTATAATGTAACCTTGTTGTACAAACATTTCCCCACGTTCAGATGGTTCGGCCAATTTTGCTAACCAGAGAGCACTTGTCAGGTAGAAGAAGCAACAAACGGAACGGTGAATTAAGAGCTTCTGTTGTAGTGAAATTGCAGGGAAAAGATTGCTTTTGGTTGATAATGAAAGAAGAAAAGCCAAAGAGGCCGAGGAGGGAATGAAGCTCGTATGTAAATACAGACTCAACCACGGACGCACGCTGCATGCTGAGCAGGTACAAATGTAAAAACCCACAACAATACTGGCATGAAATTAGTGAATCGGGTCCAAGGAAGGTTAATCATATTCTGAATGTTGTAAAATTTGAAAAATGTTAGTGTAGCAGCGCAGCATAATAATACTGACAAAAGCCTTTTTTAATAATGTGGAAGTGGTAGTTATTCGTACTTCAGTGATTTCATTTAAAATCCAGATAAAAATAAGATTTGGGGATTATATCCCGAAAGTACTATCTGGACCTTGAGTCTGAAATAAAGGTTTGATTGATTGATCCAAATTCAAATAAGATTTGATCAAATCGAGTCTTCAGGACAACAAAACCAGAAAACCAGATATATTTGACATGAATTGTTGGGTAAAGGATATTTCTACACAAAGTACACAAAATGATCTCTGAATGACAGTCAGAATGAAAGGAAATGACGTCAAACCACATTGTCTGGGATCCATCCGAAGTCAAGTATGGCAAGAATGAATGTTGACATTAATAATAAATCAAACTGAATGTATAAACCCAAAAAGGCTAATGATTGATCCTTTCTTTAAATTGCGCACAAGCCAAACAATGCAGGTATAAGGGAGGATTGGATCGAACCAAAAACCAACCAAACACACATTAAAAACAGTCTTTAATGAGGACAGATCAAAAATCGAAGCAGAACGGTTTATCGTTGCCTTATATGATACATTTTATGTTTCGGAAGCTCAAAATACATCTTAAGAAGACATCTAAGGCTCCAGGAAGCTGTAATGAGCATTTTTCATTTTCTGAGGTTTTATAGACAGAAATTATGAATAGATTGACAGTCGAAGATGGATGGATGTTTCCGTACTCCTGACACCTGATATATATATATATATATATAAAATATACCAAAAATCAATGTGGAATTTGACAATTAGAAATTCATCAAACGACCCTTGTATTGAATTCTTTGTTTATTCCTGGAAATAAGTTTGGTTTTACAGTCAGATCAGTGCCGCTAGTGTTCAATCGACTGATGAGGTCAAAAGCAGCACTCATAGCACAACGTAATTATCCAAGCAGTGTGTAGCAGCTTGTGGCCTCGTTCAGGGTCATCTCACGCGCTCACTGGAATATTTAACAATAAAAGCAACGTTCCACTTGAATATTTGAATAGTTCTTCCTTCCACAGCTTGATTGTAAGATACCACAGAAAGAAAAGTTCACGTCAGAGTTGCATGTGCGCTAAATCCTTTTGAATAACAGAATAATCTCAGGAGATGGCTCTGCGTGACAATGAGCATGATTACCCTTGGAGTAGAGGGGAGCTCAGGTAGAGGTTTTTCTATTACCTCCCTCATTCGAGCACAGCCGGTAAATCAACATTTCATGTTTCATTGATTCCCGGAAACCTTTCTCGTTCGTTTAAAAGTCACCCGGCTGAATAAAGATCATATTTTCAGCCCGAAAAGGCCGTGTGCTCTCTCTCAGGTTCCGGCTCGTGCAGAGGTCACCGTCCCGCTTTGTTCACAGAACATTTAATAACAAATAAAGAAACAACACGGATATTATCTCCTTAAAAATACAGCGTGTTCACATCTGACATGCGATGGCGAACAACGCTGCAATAAATGGACCCAACGATTAAGCAATCAACCCAGATTGCAAATACACAAATAATATACTTTCAAAAAGAGATACAAATCTGGACTCGCTTCCCTTTTGTCTTTGTTTCCTTTTCTTTCTTTTTTTTCAATCTCTACCTCCCGAGTTGCCCATTTCTGTGCTGGCATGTCATCATAGAAGAGAGATCAAGTGCTTCTGCACTGATTCTTCTGCTTTGTTATGACACTAAATTCTGCCTCAGTGCTCTCTGTTAAATGAACAAGCTCCCCACAAACACACACACAAACACACACACACACTGACACACTATGACAGATGGCTGTGAGCACATAACTTGATGCGAGATCATTTGTTATTTTGAGACTATTGATTGGTGAGTGATGCAACGAAACCATTTTCTTTCAGACGCGTCCCCTCGGCAATCAATTTTAACATGCTCGCCCATTTATTGTGTCGTAATGATTCAATGTATACATCTTCTAAGACGCTGACTGCAACAAAAACACGCACAAAAATATGACAAGAACACTACTCTGAGATGACATCGTTTTATCCGTGGACGCAGAGTGAGGGAGCACGCAGCTTCACCGACTATCATCCATCCAAAACGCTCTATTTTTAGGGAGGTATTTTCCACACTGTATGCCGCCAACAAAAAATGTCCCAGTTGATGCGTAAGGCGGTGTGTTTATTTTTCCAACGTCACACACAGATGAGGTCTAAAGTAATGGAAAGTCGTTTTCACCGGGGGCTGTTTTCCATGTCGGACAGCTTCCTCGCTGCCAGCTAAACTGGGACAAATGGCCGCCTCTTACCCAAAGGATTACGTAACCAAACCCAGTGGCGGAGGAGTCCCAACGCAGGGCTCCGGATGCCTGCACGCTGGGATTGAAAGAAGCGCGTGGAGCGTTCAGCGACGTTCAACCCGGTGCTTCAACAATGAAGAATCCGTCAAAAAGAAACAGCCACATACTTTGGAGGTAAATCACGATCAGGCAGACCTTTAAAGTAAAGCCCTCTAAAAGTATTAGCACCTGAGTGTTTCATTTAATGTCATTTTACTGGTTCGAAGCAAACAATAAAACTTTGAAGACAGATTAAAAGTAGCTTTGTTAAAGACAGAGTTTGAAGAATTTGCAAGTGATGCGGGTGTCGTACTGGGCAGTTTAATTAGATATAATAATGAAATGACTAACCTGAATTCTTTAGACCACAACACGCTATATATATATGTAACATAATTGGCCAAATTCACATATTGCATGACAAACATTGCATCATTGCACAATACCATCATATTATCTGAGCAGCTGCAAATAGAAAATAGGAGAAAACTAAAACAGAAATAACGGAGATTATTTGAGTGTCGCATTTCAGTCTCATGGGTCTAAAAGTTTTTTTGTCTGCTGCATCCTTTCAAAACTGAACACACAGGCAGTAAATAAAGCAAATTAAAGCCTCCTTCGAATTAACATTTTTAAATGGTTTTAACTAGATAATGGGAGCCTCTCAACAGTTAAGCAGTAAAGCAAGTAATTGCTTTTTCATGGACTTAAGATTTTGAATTTCTATCATGTGGTGAGACTAACAGAATCCAATCACACGGAGAGCAATTAAACTCTTGAGTGAACTTCTGACATGGTTCAGTTCCAAGGTAATCACATAACTTACTGTGATACATACTTCATTTCCTCCCAGGATGTCAAAGATGTTTGCAGTGTGCAGCGTTTTGTTAAAGCCGTGTGCTTCTGGCGTACACGGCATCTGCAACTCCAAATGCCAAATCACAGCTTCTAAACCGGCTGGTGGTTTCTGAGACTTCTCTACAGTGTAACAGGACAACTGTTACTGCTATGACCTATTCGTCACGTATTCTCGGGTTATAGTTGAGAGGATTAGCAGTGTCATCTGGAAAAAATGTGATCCGATGCTTGTGAACCTTTGTCATTGGACTATTGTTCATTTCATAAATTGCCATGTGACCATAACATTTAAAATATGTAATCTAGTCATCAGAGGCACTGCAAGCGAGGACATGCCGTCTTAACGGGGGCCGAGGAAATTATTGGTTTGTCCCCCGTTCTGTGACACCGGAGCTCAGCTAAATACAGCGGGGACTAAGTCTCCGTTCCCGTTACTGAGAGCGGTTCCACATGGCGGTGATTGCATGACTGAACCGGCCACAGAGGGCGGTTGCTGCTAACGAGTCGCTGACCCCGGGCGACTAGATTCCAATGAGGAAACAAAATCCTTTGTGGGATTTCTTTTTACCCACCAGCGAAGCATTTCCTTTTATTACTTCACCTGCACTTCCTTGAGCCGCTCGCTTCCCACCGCAACCAGCTCCCTGACGAGCATCGGCAGCATCTATCTTGTGGACAGAAGTGCTGAGTGGCTATTACTTCTTCTCGGCCGACCACATGAAAACCACAGCAATTAAACGCTATTGGGCCACTCGACTTTGTCCTCTTAGAGGAATAAAAGAGGGGATGAGTGAACGGGAGGGAAAAAAAAAAAAAAAACGCAGAGAAGAAGAAAGTGGGGCCGAGTGGCAGAAAAAGGCCGATCCAACAGGCGGAAAGATTCTTATGTCAGTCGATTGAAATGGAGATGGAGGAATTCAATGGGGCGATGATGATGGAATGCAGTGCCGATTCTCAAAGAGACGTAGGAGCGCTCTTTAACGAAGGTACAATGGGAAGTAAAAGCAGAGTGCAGCATGGGAGTTACAGTAAGGTCCCCACTTTTAGCAAGATTTACAGTGTAAGTGATTGTGCTGCAGCTGCTTTGTTTTTCTGCCCTCCAGAAGGAAGCTTAAATCACATTCTGTGCTCCTCTGACCGCTCAGCTGAGAAGCTTTTTTGACTTATGTCTTTTTAAAATCTCAATCCAATTGCTGAGACAGACGAGAGCCGTTGCTGTAGTGCCGAATGCATAACGGACTCCGGGCCATCTGTCAGTTATGGACGCTTTCTATTGGTGGCACATTTTAACCAACAAAAATAAAGTTATGCTGGATATCAACTATTATTAAATTATACTATTAGACCCACAGACCCGGTACAGCATTTACCTCCGTACCCACGCTGCACTGCCCCGTTTCACGCAGTGACGTGCGGTTTGCGGCTATCGGTGGCACATGTACGGTAAACACGCGGATCAGACAGGCCCCGCTCATGAAGATTCACATTGCTGATCAGGAGCAGATGGGCCGCTGGTGTGTGAAATAATACAAAAATAAGACGACGGCTCTTTCGAAAAAACAATTACTGGATGGAAGTGAACCTCGTGCATACGTCATGTGTCCTCGCAGTCTGTGCGTCCAACGGAGGGACGAGCCGCGTGCAGTTAGGCAGCGAGGACTCGAGGCTTGGCCAGTAGAAGAGAAAGGTGCTGCGCTTCGAGGTCTCCATCTGCTCCCCCGCAGGTGTCCTACCACCACAAGTCCACCAGGAGCTAATATGTCGTGGAAAAAGGAGATACTGTTTGCTGGAAAAAGGTCGCCAAATGTGGCTAGGTGGCCTAAGTGAAGTCCAAGTGTGGGAACAATGATTGCGTAAATAAAAATACTGTTGCATGTCCCTCGACACCATAACCATCAGTAAAGCGGATTATTCTAATAAAGATGAATTAATGAACTGAAATGTTTAAAAAGCCATTGAAGCCACAGGTATGTAATTAATGCCACTTTTACAAAGGATGCATTGGACGGACTGCACGGTAGAGAAAAGAATCAAAATCTCCCACATTCACACTGAACTTGCAAGAAGACGGATTTTAGCTTCAACTGTTATAATAAATCAAATGTATTTCTAAATAGCAATGGATATTATTTAGCTTGAGCTCATATTTCACACACAGCAAATGTTTCAGAGTATGATCATTTTAACGATATATATTTGAATCCGTGAGAATGTCCCCGTGACAAAGGGCGTTAGATTCTTAAAAGAACGGATTCCTCCAGTTGGTTTCCTGCCATAATTTTGGCCAACTTGGCTCATCACAAGCAAACTCAGCGAATCTCAACTAAACTTTGAGCGAACAAAGCTCTGTTCTTCCCCGTGTGATGTAGTGACAGCATTATTGCTACAGTCAATGTTGTTGCTTCCACAATGGAGGACCGTCCCCATTCATCACCGTCTGTCTGCCTACTAAAAATAAACGTGTCCAACCGCTCGCTAGTCAGGACGGGGGGCTGTGGGTGCACGGCACAAAAAAAAAAGCACGAGGAGAAGCGAAACCCTGAGAATTACAAATGGCTGCGTGGCTGCCCGTCTTCTTGCCCGTGCATATCACATTTGGTATCCTTTGGAGGCCTAATATATATGCTGCTCTGTCCTGCCCTCTCTCCCACCATCAGTCTTCCTATCCATCTTTCCCTCTGCCTCCTGATACGTCGCTCACTCTCTCTGCCTCGCAAACTTTCTCTCCTGTCCCTTTGCCTTGCTGTACTTTTGTCTGTGTCTGAGCCGCTGTGTCTCTGTCACTTTCTCTCTCTGCTGACCAGACAGATATATTCAAATGGCTGCTAAGGGCAGAGTGTTGCATTATTCAAGCCCCTCACGGGAACAATGACAGGGAGAGTCCCATTAAAGCAGGCCGTTTGCTGAGACGTCGCATCCTAAGGCCGGGGCACACTGGGGGAGAGGAATTAACACATCCTCACGGGGGTCAACCATCATCATTGTCATTCTCAAACATACGGAGGACGTGGTGATAAAACCAGCATGGACGCCGGTAAGCATCACTACGAGCGGGCTGGGTGTGTTCGAGGGAACAAGATTGACACCTCCGAGTTTTGAAACACCCGTCGCTAACTGCGCGCCGAGAGTTCGGAGGTCGCCACCGAGGAGCCTGTTAGCCGCCGAGCAGGGAGCATGCTGTGTACCTCTGGAAATACCTGTCACATCACAAACTTAATGTGGAAAATCAAGGGAGTGGAACCAATATCCTGGATACGGCCAAGCTGGCTCCCGACACTCGGGGGGACGGGGCCCGCGGGGTCACATCCAACCCTGTTTGGGATTCACATAATCAGGTTCCCGCTGGCGCCAATGTCATACTCGGGTGCTCAAACGCAGGTAGTGAGCAGCTGGCTGCGTGTTCAAATGTCCTCACTTCATTTAAACTGTCGGGACCATTTCTATATTAAAGATACGCAAAATAAGGTGTGGCTGGATGATGTACATTAAGCATCTGCTGCAGGGAGCAGTTTGAGGCACAGCAGAGCCCTTGGACATAAAATAGAGAGACTTTTAGATTAGACTGTTTTGTCTTTGCAAGCAGCTCAAAGTTCAAAATAAAAGCACTGATAGGATTTGCATTTTATTCCAGTAAGGTTGTACCACAATGCTTTATCACTTTGATTCTACTTTTAATTTTCCTTTTTTAGCCCATCAGATAATTAATTCCACTTGCTCTTGATGTTGCGACAAACCAGCAAATTACACTCTGCATTCAATTGAACTTGACATTTCATCAGTACAATTTAAACATTCCATTCATAAATAAATATGGTCTGACTTCGGCATCGCATATAACGTCTTGTTATCAAAAATATCGAAGACCGCCCGCCGATTAATTGTGGCTCTCTTTCTGCCCTGGTGACATAGTGACAGGGAGTCAAGTCTTGTGAGTTTATCCAATGAGAACAAACATTTTGCCAATAGCCTTTGGCTATCCCCGACGTGGGAGTAAGCACCCACACCCGCCCCAATCCCCCCCCCCCCCCCCCCACACACACACACGCCTGATCAATGCGGCTCGATTCGGCTGCGCGGACCAAAACGAATGCAGCAACTTTTCCCATCTGTCAGCTGCCCGGCGCCATTTTCATTTAACGCATGCACACATTGATATGCACAAAGACGCACGCACGCGCCCACTTTTGACACAAAAAGACAAAGTGATGTCAGGGACATCTTGACATGCGGACGCCATTAGTCTTGTGGCATTTAGCACAAACGTCGAGAAATGTAGAGCCCTGCTAAAAAAGAAATCGATGGGCCTTCGCAACAATCAATGGTGGGATTCCTCTGAGAACTAATTAGAAAGGCCAATGTGCAGCGTTGCCTCCTTCCTCTTCTCCGCCCGTCACTGTGAAAACTAAACCGCCAACGGAATCCAAGCAGAGTTTAACAGAACAGTGCTATTTGGAGGTAGAGATCTAATAGATTAATACGATGTGTTATAAAGCATTAGGGAGAAAAATAGTGAAATTGAGAAAAAAAATAAAGATTGATGTCACTGGGTTTATCAATAAAACAGGTGACTTTGTTTTCATACATTAGGTCCAAACTTCACACAAAGCGGTACTAACGGAGTCTTATGGGGGGGCGGATGGTCTCGTGGAAACGCGTCCGTCGACTCGTCCATAAAATAAGTCTGAATTAATGTACATCGCTAAATAACGCTCATAACGAGCGATCTCACTTTCCTTGTCAGACACTGTGTGAATTGTTTTCATCATTCCATGAAGTGGGTTCATTGGGTTGTTTGACGTGTTGGATAATTACTCAGTTTGACGTTGCTGAGACAAAACTAGGATGGATTCCTCCCATATATATTTTGACCTGTCAGCCTCGTTATTAAACACACGCGAATCAAATCCCCTGAAGACGAGACCAATCACGCCGGGTGCCATCGTCACTTCATTCTTTGATCATTTCCGACAGCTGTGAGAAGGCGTGTTTGCCCGTCACAGGGCTCCTCGTTCAGAGGGGAAGGAAAACAACATCATCCTTTTCCTTAAACTACCGAAAAATGTCCCCGAAACAAAATGACCCCGATAAAAACTGAAAGTCAGGATATTAGACTCGGCTAAAAAGAACAGCACCTCGTGCCTCGCTGAGTGCCGACTGGGAAGGTGGCACACAAAGTTAGTACGGATACTGCTGTAGTGGGACGTTAATGCATTGCCTCAACGCAGTCGGCTACACAGTAAACCTCTTGCAGGAAGAGTAATGGAGTCTTTAGATCACTGAGATATGTAGCGCACAGTGATTGGAGCGGCTCCCAAAATATGTGCTCTAATGTGGCTAAAGGGGGTAACCAGGGAAACAGACAGATAGCAAATGGGCCTCGGCTTATCCGGGGGGGGGGGGACTGAAATGCCTATCTGAGCTCCACACAGGATCCCCAAGCTGCACTAATGTAGAAGAGTTTCAGTAGACATTGAAGATCACCAGTAAGAAGGTATGCAGCGGCCTCGGCCACAAAAGCAAAGTCAATGACTCTTTTCTTGTCTTCTCTTTGCTGTGTGCGGATACATTCTTGCACATTTTGCCCTGCATACACTCTCATGCATAGAGGGACACACACACACACACACATATATGCACAAAGGTGTGCTGAGGCATCTGAATATGCAACAAACCTTGAGGGCTCCAACCGCAGTTGATCCTTTTAGTGTTGGTCTTCCGAGCTGCGGCTGTCAACATAAAGCAGAGAGGGTGTCGATGTTTAAAACATGGGGAGGCTTTGGAGAGAAACACTGAATAACCAAATGAAACTAAATGTCTTCTGTTGCAAAAACATGACATGATTAAAAGAAAGATTCAAAACTGGGCGTCATGTCTCGGTCCTACAGTGAGTCCTGTAACTGCTCCCCCACCCCCATGTGCACAATACATACATAAAAATGCGTGTGATAACGCATTTAGTATCACACGGTGGATCTGGAGTATTCAACATAAAGCCGCAGGAAGTCTTGATTCGTTCCGAGCGGCTCAGCTCAAACTTAATAACCTGTGTATTTTACTTGAAGTCATTGCTAAATTGTGGCCTCAATTCCAATAATCGAACTCATTGGTACTGATAGTAAAAAAGATTCAAGGACGTTATGATCCACTTTGAACATGTTTAACAGCTCTTTGTGACAACACTGCAAGCAAACATGGGTTCATTAGTATTCTCAGTGGCTTTGAAGGACAACACAAATGACTCATTTTATACTTGAGACATGAGCCAGCACTTGATTAGGATTCTTGATAGAGTCAGTGGATGCAAGCGCATGTGTGTGTGTGTGTGTGTGTGTGTGTGTGTGTGCGCGTTAGGCAGAATGTTTCCTGTGCGTAAGGCACTTGTGTTATGAGCTCCTCTCATCATCCTAATTAGGCAGCCATATTGTTGCAGCACTTAAGACTTAATATCAGTGTTTGGTCGGGTTCAAGCATTTATGGAACATTGTTTTAAAACGCTTCTGTCACATACTGCATGTGGGCTTTTATATACACACACACACACACACACACACACACACAGTTATTAATCTCTTTGAGTGGTTTCAACTGAGCCTGAGGTCAAACTGTAAAGCTCCACTCTCATGTTCACTCTGTGCCTCCATGTTTCCGAGTGAGATAAAAACTATCCTGCTTCTTTTCAGCTTGCAGAGGGAAGTGGTTTGGTTTACTTTGTTAATAAATGTACGCCGTTGCCTCTGAAACTCGAGGTCAAGATTCGATTCTGAATTAAACGTTTATCTCTTATCGCCAGTAAAACACGGCTAGAACCAAACACATCAAAAGAAAAGCTGCGACTGAAGTATTCACAAGGATAGAGAGCAAAAAAAATGACTGCAGGGCTTTGGAAAGTAAAGCGAGAAGAAACACCTCATCTAGCGCAGCGAGAACAGGGTGTGTTTTCATTTAATGGTGTCCCAACATTCAGAGGGGCTTTCAGGAAGGAACACAGGCATGTTACATCTGCAGGTAACCGGCTACAAACAGGAGAAGCAAAGGAAATCAAGGCAGCGTTCCATATTTAGCACACCGACGCGTCCCAAGCGTGTGAGTCGATGGGTCGGTGAGCAAGATGTCCAAGAAGGTAGAACAGCCGCGGTCGAAGCGGTTCTAAGAGTGCTGCGGTGACACCACAGCCGACGGGAAGCAGGGAGGACACATTGTCAGAGGAAATCCTCCACCTCCATACACGTACAACTTTGAAGGTATACGGCGTTCTGCTTGCTCGTTTTTTAAGGATTTATCAGACTAAATGGCATCTGTTCTTCTGCACTCATTACGGCACTGTGAGCAAATCTCTTATTCAATGTCCTGGTCTTGGTTTTGTTTAGTTACAACGGATAAAGGAGAGCCTCTGAAATAACTCTGGGATGCAAAATAAATAAGGGAATTTACAGATGGGGATAATTAATTATAGCTTCCATTACGAGACACAAAGAGATGGAATAAGTGACACTGACGACATGCATTCAAACACCACATCTGCTGCCCCAGGTGAGAGAGAGAGAGTGTGTGTGAGTGTGTGTGTGTAAGATGGGGGCACCATTATTTTCACAGCTATCAATACATCCCCCGTTCACTCCCGGGGACATCGGAGAGTTTGAATGAGACGGAAAGAAAGAAGCCGATGAGACGCGTGGGAGGTGAGGCAACGTCCAAAGCTCCAAAAGAAGACGGCCGGTTGATTTTCACACCATCCAAACGCGAGAATTGAGAAAAACAAGAGCGACGCGTCCGCGCCCGCAATCATGTGACGGCGCACCAGTCGGCGAGCAGCTGCGGCATGTGCGGCACTTTGCGCGTGTACTCTGGGCTTTTGACGGCCAGCAGCATCGCGGCGAAGCCACGCTCACCCACGCAACCATGCTGAGGCCGAGCAGGGTGCGCCCACAGAAACGGCTACCAAGCTAATGAATTACAGCAAAACATTAATACAAATAGATAGAAATAGATTATGTAAGGATGATGAAATGATGAAGATTTGATTTTTTTTAAATGACCACCATTAGTTGAGCACATAAAGGGAACCCATGATTGTGGCTTTGTGTCCATAAAATGTGAAAGTAAACCTTGTTTATCACAGCTACATTTTAAATGATCTAACAATCCAATTTGCCTTCAATTACGGGAAAAAGCTACATTCAATTAATCTTATCATAATTAGACATCGTTTTCTCAGGGAAGACACAGACTCACACTGTATTGAATGAGAAATGGTCGTTTCCTCTCCGTCGTGGACGGAGTCATCCAGAGAAGTGCACTGGCACAGACCTTTAATTGCCAATTTTGAAAGGGAGCTGATTGTAAATGATACAAACTTTTGAATGAAATGTCAAGCAATGAGTATATTTGTCAGAGATAACACCGACTGTGTGAGGTCATTCCAGACAGCGCGTCGTCTAATGCAGGAGTTGAGTGTTGAGGAGAAGAAGTTTAAAAGGGATTTTATATGAGAGGACGTATTAGAGCCATCGCAAATTTACACAGGAGCAACAAACTAAGCAGGGTATTGAAGATTTTCCCTTTACCACTGACAATTGACGCGAGCTTCAGTGTGTAACCATGGAGACGCATTGCTCAACGGGTTGGTTTTCAGCGACAGCCGTGCGGAGATAAAACGTCCTGTGACTTCAACAATACAATGTAATCGTGGTCATAAAAGAATATGCAATAAAACATTTATATTTTGTTGTTGTCATCTCATCCCCTCGCCTCCTCCCTCGCCTCCCCCCTCTCCCGAAGGTTGCACGGTGAAGCTGAAACGTCCCATGACCTGAAAGTATTGCACTATGCACGTTTCCCTCTGAGGCTATTTGTCCTCATTACGGGACAGCCTCCGACTGCCCACCTTAATTTCCTTCCCTTCTCTCCGGGGGCTCCTTTTGAACCCTGACTGGCATGAGTCATTTAAACGGCGGCCGCGGTGGCCCCCGTTGCCCCCCCCCGCCTCTGCTTTAAACCCAGCTGGGCGAGTAAATCTGTCGGCAATAATTAAAATACCTTTTTTTTTGCAGCACTTTCTCTGGCGCCGTCCTCTTGTCCCCGGATGACACAATGGTGCGGGGAAGTTCCCTCTGTGGAGCTGACTCAAAAAGATCTGACCCTTTGAAAAATGTGTGTTGAACTATTTTATGTTGAATTGGCAGGAAATGTGCTCATCGTCTTCATTCGGCCTGGTTTTGGGAGTAAGATAATTGTCAAGGTCGCGGGTAGACTACAATATTGAAATACGCAACAAAAATCAATGAGCAGAAAACTTCTACCGTGGTTTAATTGTGTGTGGAGTGACAAATATCAACCTTGCCGTCCTTCAAGGTCGGCCTTTCTAGGAGGAATAACGATTTGGGAGGCTGAATCAATGGAGCTCATTGAAGCCGTTTTCCTACAATATTGTGAAGGGACCAACTTTGGTGCCATTGATTAGCTGATTTATAGCTTGCATCTGTTCTGGGCTCACGGTGAATGTAGAGCAACTCATTACAGGAGAACGACGGAAAAGACTAGAGTTGAGAAATAGAGAACAAGCAAGAGAGAAGTTCAGTGCGAAAAACAGCAGGAATGTCATTAAAAGTATTTACCGGCTGTCGGTAGTTGGAATGTAAAATGATGTATCCACAGAACGTGATTCTTTAAGTCCAAAAGCCAAATGAGGTCTGAGCCGTATCGGTAAATGATTCCATACCATCGATGCATGAAGGGAGTCGCTGTGTGTGAGCTCTATGAGCCAAAAACACAGAAGCCTGAGAAACTTGTTTAAGCAAACAAACAGCCTACAATGGAGAGAATGTCTTTAAGTGTCAGTCAAGTAGAAATATCAGCCTTTTCGTTTTACATAATCTTTGTCATGTCAACTCTCAAGCGCTGATTGCGCAACCGGCCTCCGTTCTATTCATCTCTCTCCTCGCTCAGCTCCACCTCACTCATTTCTTCTTCCCCTCCTCGCCTCCTCTTCTTTCTTCCACTCATAAAACACGGATTAGCTACACCAATACACCCCCCCCCCCGTCCCCGCTCCTCCTTCCTTTTCTTCTCCTCTCTTACTTCCTCTCCTTTCTTATCGGCCGCCCCTGAAGCGGTTGTCTGTCTCCTAACCAGCTGAAGCTGGGCTTCCGCTGGTCTGCGCCTGGCCCCTATTATCAGAGCATGACAAGGAGCTGCAGTGTCAACTTGTCAGCCTAATAAACACCCTTTATGGCACCGCCTGGGCGTGTGTCGAGGGGAGCGAGCCAACCGCCGCACCATTGATTACATGGAGGGAACAGAGTGCTTACACTTTCCACCCGTCTATTATGCACCGGACAGGCTGCAATTGTTTTGCCATGCACAGCCGTCATTATGGAACTCGTACTACTGGAGTCCGTCCATTCAGTGGTTGTGGAGATAAAAAGGCGGAAAAGGGAAGAATAAAAGACGTCTCCAGCACGGGACACGTACGGCTGAACTCGGGGGCAGCGGTGCATTTAATCACAGACAATTTCAGACATGAACATGACCTTTTGTAACCTCAGCCTCTGCATGTCAAGGTCATTAAGGCTTTTGTATTTTAGTTTCTTTCGCCTGCCAAAGCCCTTTTTATTTTAATGCTTTCAAGGTGAGGGGGTCACACAGAGGTGGGACGGGCCATTCAATCACATCCGATAGTAATCCAACTCTTTTTCTTTCTGTAGCTGGTGTAGTTGAAAACGTGAACTGAGGGAGGAAGAAGAGGGACACAGGGAGACAGAGAGAGTCCACCACCTTTGAGAACTGACTGGATCACTAGTTCAGCACCAAGGACAGCAACATACGTCCACCACCAACCAAAGGGGAGCCAGTGAGAACAAATCCAAATTTGCCTCTTTAACCTTTGTCCACTTACATGTTGTACGTATTTATAACAGGTGAGAAGAAAGATGTCGTCTTAAACCAGCAAGCAGGTTGGGAAAATAAAAAAAGAATGCCTCTAATGCTCCGTGCAGCCAAACATCAAGCTATGAATCATCGCGGGATGTTTCCAGCATCCCTAATAAATAAGAAAGCCGCTGTACAGCATTTAGTCTTTTTACTGTTATTGCTTCTGACAGCAAAAAAAAATTAAAAATCTGTCGGCTAAAAGCATAAAGCGCCGCGGGGCCGGAATCCATCGAACGTTCACGGGGCCTGAGTATTGATCTGTGATCAGCGGCAAACAGGTCACCTTGGTAATCTCCGTTATGGCTCAATGACAAAAGTCATTCTTAAATGACAGACAGTTTGAAGAATGCACGAGTTGTGTTAGCGAGGCCGTCGGGAGACGGCTGAGCTTTTTGAACTTATCGGGAGCCGGCGAGCGGGAGGTCACATTCCGTCTAATGCGGCTTTGATTGTATTTGCTATCTTTAGAACTGGCCGTCTGGCACGATACAATACGATCAGCAATGCTGGAATAACGTTAAAGAGCTCCGTGAAGCTATGGAAGGGGGGGGGCTGCCAACACGTAAAACTGTCAGAGCGACCTTCACTTACCCTCAGTATTGATAGTCCAATCATATAGAGAATATGAATTAGTACCTTTGGGGATTTCTTAAAACGGGGTATAATTCTTGGATATGTCTAAAGAAGGAGGGATAGATCATATTGTGACTTTATGGCGTCGCCCACAGAGCCTGAGAAAATAAATTCAAAAAACATGTTTCCCCCCTCACTCCTCTCGAATAGTGACTGGGAGAATTGACTGGATCGACGACAAACAGTCCACGAATAAAAAAACAAATAATCCTGTACTGGGAACAACATTTCACAATATCATTTTTGATATTGATCTCAACTTGCTGGTGACCATCTCAAACATTCAACAGCTTAATATCTCGCAGTCCCTGTTGAGCTCCTCCTCAACGGCACCGAGTAGACCTTTGATGTAGTCTCCACATTGTTGTTGCTGCTCCAAGATCTGTCAAACTGGTATAATGTGTTATGCTTAAAATATAGTCTCAATTAACTGATGGGGCTCCTTCGAATGTGAAGAAAATTTGGAATTTTAGCTAGTTTGGTGAAAGAGAAATTGAAAAAAAAAAATTTGAAGGCAATAAAAGTACAATTTAAATGCGTAGATTGTGTGCTACACAGTTTGAAAGCGTTACAAAAACTCTGCCAGCGGCTCGTTGCTCTTCTATTCACCGTCTGTAGCTGTTCTCTATAAAAAGATGTCAGTGTTCATTAATGTTTCTGAAGCTCCTGAAAGACCCGCTTGTACTGTCCAAGCTTGGTGTCTCTGCTTTCACACACGTGAGGGACTCTGATGATTTAGTATTCCATTGCTTTGAGCTTCTCTTGATTGGATATTGGTGATGAATTCAATACGAATCACACATGCGTGCACTACATCAGTCGAGTGTCACTAAATGATAAATAACAATGCAGAAAATGTTTATCTATGTTTTTATTTTATAAAGAAATCTGTCTATTCAGTATTGGCCAATATCCAAAGCTCAGGTATTGGACAGATAAGCTGGATTGTTGCACAACAAATTGGTAACAAAAGAGGGGCAGCTGGATCTGGGTACATTTAGTAAAGTTATATTGTATAAGGAGTACGGTCCAAACTAAAAAGAAAGAAACTGATATTTCTTATATATATTTTTTTTTATATTTTGTGGGTGGAATGATTACTGTCTCTGTCGCTATTTGCCATTACAGCATCTACAAAGTCAGAACAATTAGATTCATCTGCTTCACAAAGGGGATCTCTTATCACTCATATACTGAGCCTTGAATCTCAATGTTAAAGAGAAGCTCAGGCCAATTGGAGCGAAAAAGAGAAAGTAGGATGGCTGAATCTGAAAGGCTGCAGTACATATTTCTCCTGCAAGAGAGTGATTCTGAATGTGTTAATGCGTCATCATTGATCAAAAAGGACAACGGTTTGACTACCAAAGACAGAGACAAAGGTGCATGCGTCACTTGTCCCAACACAAACGGGGGTACCTTGGAACAGAATATAGCACGTGCACAAATAAGCATGATGCCAATGTTTTGTGTACAGTAGATTTGTGTTTTGACAGCGTTGCCAGAGTTGCGTTGGAGTGTGACAGTTGGGTAATCGCAGTGACAGGGACAGCGTATTGGATTGAAGTGAAATGCATCATTCATGACATATTCATTTATTCAGTGTGCTAGTCTTACTACTCATGCCTTGAATGCATGTCTGCCATAGAAACACACACTTATTAAAACATGCGCACATACGCACACTGCCATGAGGTGCTTTCTGTCGAGAGTGAGCACGGCGCATCTGGAATCCTCACATAAGCCAAATAACACACGACATTCCGCTACTTCTGGAAATATATAACAGCAAGGCGCCAAGACAAGAGTCCATTTACATTTAATCTGCTAATGCTTTTCCATCTGATCGTTCTCTTAAAATGCATGGATCCCCTTTTTGGGGGCTCTGCATTGATTACCCTGATCTTCCCCTTGGAGGTGTCCCATCCCAGACTACATCCTGAAGCCGTTCCATTGGCAGTGATTAAGGGCCCCTCTCATGCAGACAGGACGTCCGTTTTATGGCCAGTGAGCAAATATTCTCTTCTGATTTTAAGGGCTTTGGTTTCAATTCGCCGACAAAGAGCAGGATGAGGGTTCTGGAACATGGTCCGATCCAATGTACCGCTTCAGATATCGGATTTGAGGCCGATCCTGCCTCGAACTGCTGGTATCATCCCATTATCTATCCATTCAATTCTATGTTTCTAGATTATATACGTTGGATATTAGACTTATTATTCGCTTTCAGTTTGAGCCATTTTTTAGCTGCATTAAAAACCAAGAGGCAAATGGAAACGCTGCAGAGCCACACTTGTGTCCTCTGAGAGCAGCACAGGATCAATGGCAGTGTTGTTTTTTAAAACAGCAGGGCTGTCCTCCAGCCACGGCGAGAAATGATCTATGTGGATCTCATTAGCCCCCCTATGATGACGGACGTACCACCGAATGATTAATGGCCAGCTGGTGAAAGCGGAAGATTATTGACGTGACCTTTAGGGACGCCTCGCTTTCAGGAGCAAACGAACCGGCACGTCTTCAGCAGAAATGATCGAGTTTGACATTTCCATCTTTTCCCTCTCTCTATCTCCCTCCCCCTCTACGTGTCCCTCTCTCTACGTGTCCCTCTGTCCACGTGTCCCTCCCTCTACGTCTCCCTCTATCTACGTGTCCCTCGCTCTCTTGAAATTGCAGGGTATTGACATTCTGCACAAGTAATGACATTATTCTGTCTGTGTTACAGCATTTTGTCTGTATTTCTTTGTGTTCATAATGTCCGTGAAAGTGTTACATTCACCTCTAATGAAATTGCAGTTAAGCGGTCAGCTGCCAATTGGATTTCATACGCACAGCCCGTGTGGGGCGAGAAAAGGTGAAAGTCGATAATGGCAGACAGCGTCATCTCAGATGATGAGGATTTAATGACGGGGAGCCACCCAGTCACCTTTCCACAACCCTCGGAGATAAAGGACCACCAACGGCGAGCAGGAATTAATTCAACATTGTGTGCGTAAGAGTGATTGAGGGGACGTGTGTGAGGAGGAGACGAGGGAAAGGGAAAGACACAAAGAAGACGATCTATGAACAATTTATCCGGCGTATTTCTGTTACGCACAGGGACGAAATGGTGCGATAATGAAAGAGACAAAGAGGTGCAGAGGGCATGAAGGAGTGGACGGGGAATAGAGCGGTACAGGAGGAAGACGGCCTGCTCGGAGGGGAGGAAAGAGACAGACGGCGGATAGAAGGGCCAAAGACCAGCAAAGATCACCTGCAGCATTGACGGCGGAGGAGTGGAGTGTGGGAAGCCCTCGCAGTTAATTGCTTTGAACAAACACAGATGTTTGCATTTCGCCTCCGGCCCGCGCTTCCCACCACGCTCCCTTCGCCCGCTCTGCCGGTCCACATCGTAATCGATCGGGAGAGATGCTGCCTGATTAATCTGGCTCAATCCTGACACATCAATCGAGGTTTGATTTCTCCTTAGGAGGTTTATGAAGTATTTTAATAAGTCAGTGTGCAAAATTCACGTTCACAGCAGAAATAGGACGACTTCTTATTTTGTTTTTCCACAAATACACAGACTGTCCACAGACTGTGACTCGGATGTGTTTTTAGCCTGATATCTCCACGTTTCATAGGGATGGACACCCTGCAAGGGATGCTTTTAAGGCAATTCTGGAATTTCCAAAAAATAAATTGTGTGTCATCTTCATTTATTTCTTAACTCTAAAATCGATACTGATATTTCAGAACTCACTCACAAGATAAACAAAGTAGTTCCAGAAATATTTCCCTTTTCATTATGGGTATGCCATTTCCGGAGCGGAGGGCGAAAAAGGTTCTAAGAATCCAAACTAAAAATATAAGCACGATTTTAAATGGATGTGTAATTTATTCCAGCACCTAAAAAACAACTTGCCTATATTGGTTTGAGAAGCCTAAATCCATCACAGCACGTATTTTCTTCTCTAGTTTCCTGGCAGCTACGAGTAAGAATTACAATTTCCCCTCTGTGACGCATTAAGAATAACTCAGAAAGCATGTTTGCTCACAACTGAAATCAATTCAATCAATTGAAAAGATACTGTGAATTGGAATTTCATTCAAAATGAGTGATTGAGCGGACGACTCCAAGTTAATGAGAGTCATCCGCTCAATGCCGCTAAAATCATGCAAATAGTTTCATTGCATATTGAAAGCCTGGAGTTGAAGGGATCCATTTAATTAAATCAAACATGAGCCCATTCAAAGAAGCTGTAGATAAATGAGATGCCTACTTGCGTAAGGTATACACAGTTATCAAGGTAATCTTTGAGAGAGAAAAACAAAGCTTGCAGATCTCAGCATTTACTGTGATTTATTACAAGGCCGTAAACTTTAGTTGAAGTGCAATCTTTATTGAACAATTCTCCTGTCCAGTCTCCCAGCGACCATCGTCTTTATTGACAAGCCACCCGGGAGTGGTATGTCTTACCCTTCAGTGTAACGGGAGGCCTGGGGCCCGCTGGTGTGCTCTGCCGGCTCGGACACGCACCATAATAATTTCTGCTGTCGTGAAATTGAGTGTTGGTCCCAGCTGTGCCGAATCAACATCTCTGTCTTTCCATCCATCTTTCTCTCTCTCTCTTTTTGTTCAGCATTAAATAGACACGCGTCTGAAGCAGCACCAGGGCAAAGCATGCAGCGGCTTGTTTTTCTGCATAGGCCTGGAGATCTCTGAAAAGAGCCAAGACCAATCCAGCCATGCTAGTTAGTTGTGTGCTCTCAGTGGTCCTTTAATCAATGGCTCTTGGAGCTTTTCTTCGATGTCTTTTATCCTTTTGTTTACATGTGTTGTGATTCAGCACAGTGCCTCTGGAGCTTAAGAGCTTTATGAAAGAAAATCATGTTCTCTTACCAACCTGGAATAAAGTCATATGAAAGGTGGAGAGTGTAACTGAAAGATCTCTCCTCCACAGATCCAATGATCAGTGAACAACCAGCCAGCTCCGCCCACTTTTAAAAGCGTAATGTCCACCATAGATGTCTACGGTGAGCAGGTTGAGAACATTTCAGAAAGATTCCATCCGATTAACAGCATGTTTTTAAACGGCAGAGTTGTGTGTTAATGTGTTCTTATAATTGCCCCCTAAATGCAAGATGTGTGCCGGTTTATCTTAATTAGCATATGCAAACACCCTGTCAATCCCCATTAAAGGCCATGAGGCTGAAGGGCTTGTGCACACAGAAAAAGTCAAGAGTGGCCAAACTAGAGTCTGTCCACATTGCACCTCTTTCAAGGGTGAAAAGAACTTTTTTTTTTGTTTCAATGAGAGAGCACATGTGGAATTATTTATATATTGAAAAACATTATTGCACTTGGAATCTCGATGTTACACATATATACGTAGAACTGGATACTCTTAAGTGTGTAGACTGTGTTTTTGCCTCAGAATAAATCCCAAATGATAAAGAATGATGACAGTCAGAATCTTTGGAAACGTGTGTTTAAAGAGAATATTTCTTCTGAATGAACGGTTGAAGGAGGCCTGTTGTTTTCGATTTATAACAAAAAGAGGTTGATGCAATTGTAAGCGAGCACTTCTACTGCTAAACATGTATGTTCGACCTATTTAATGAATACGTTACATGCTCACTTCACATTGAAAGATTTTCAAATCTGTCTAGGAAGCAACATTGTCAACTGCAAATAGACCAAAATCTTATATGATCTATAGACGGAGTATTGGGTTGATTGAGCTAATAAATCCTGCTACTGTGAAAGGTCAAAGCTCTATTTACGACATGAGGTCTTTGTCATGGCTCAGCGGCACTGACCCTGCTGTCTGTCTGTTACTGCGAGTGTACGGATCTTCATTTTCACTAAACGCTGCCGCAGCCTCACCACACACGTACAGCGCTGGCAAACGTGTGCAAACATGCCATTGAAAAAATAATCCCCACTGTGGGAGCTAACGGAAAACCTGGTCGCGCTAATCAGCAATTCTAGTAAATTAATTTTTTTCTTTTTTAAATGTTACAAATCAGACATGACATTTGTGCTTTTAGTATCTGCTTTTAGTAGAAATAGTTTGTCTTTAACCAGCGACCTCTAGGTCAAGTTCTATCCGATGTGTAAGTGTTGACCATTCTCTCAATGGCAGCAGGGGCCGACTCTAGTTTAAGTTTACGAGAAAAATCTCCCTTGATTTACAGAAAAGTGCATGGTCTTCATAATGCATGAAGCATGTTCATTTTGTGAATATCTTCCCATTTACACTAATACAGATGATAAAGCAGGGTGTGTTTTGGGGTTGTGGCGATCGACAGGGTTTTTTCATCTTACAACTTAAACGTATGACAAGTACTGTCAAAAACCAGGACGGCAAATTCAACAAAACTAATGCGTGACGTTTAGGTGACCAAGTCCACTTCCTCGTAAACATTCCTTTCACCATGCAATCCATGCAGTCTACCACTTAACCAAATAAAGGCTTCCATGTTAACGGAGGACATGTGAATGTTAATAGTAGTTAAGCAACAAGTCGGTTTTATTAACAAATTTCTAATTTTTGTATTTCTGATATGGCATGCAAAAGGTTGCCTCCATTCCCAGTGTACAAATGTAGACACACAGTTGCTCTCAAAGTATTATACAAGTATAGGGGTTATTTTTTTGAAGAAAATATTCCAACAAGGAATCCTTGTTGCGTTTATTTAGAATGAAAAACAATATTGTTTGTTATACTCGTCCTGCGCTTTAAGGACATACTTAATGTGAGACTTTGTTCTTCCTTCTTAACACTATTTGAAAGGGGTTTGGGCATTTATTGTGGCAACCGTAGGAAGTTGAAAGGTCAATTGGAGGATAAACAACACCATATTCTTTCTGACAATTCCCAAGAACAGAGAGGCTTGTACGCATTACTCAATAAGCGCTCAATGACAATGAAGGACGGGCGTCCTGCAAAGATGAAAATATGCATTAAACTTGTAGGGTAAAATCGCTTTAAAACATATTTCAAAAAGTCATTTCAGTTAAACACCACATATGCTTTCCTATCAGTCCTATTAAGTTTATTTCCGGAAAAATAATGTTAGTAATATAAAGATGGTGCAACCTTTACTGGATTCTTTGGCCTCTTTATAAATACAAGGTATCAATCGTCCCCGCTGTCCCCCGTTTCATGTACCAGCGCTGACTGCTGCTGACGATTGGAGATAATTTGGGGATTTGTCTAATGATACTGCTGAGACAAGCAATCTCAGCAGACTGATGTCGCAGCCTGTCATTACGTACGAGGCCACCGCAGTACGACGCGGCTGAATCTTCAATGTCAAACCCCTGGGTGTTGTTTTGATTTGGGACGAGACCTGTCGCTGATGAGTTACTGCCCGGCCTGCAGAGGAGCCCTTTGGATTTATGGGTCGTGTCCGGCTGTCTGTTACACTGAAAAATGGCAAATCAGCATATAAATGACTGCTTTATTGAGAGTGCTAAGAAAATCATCAACCCACAAGTCCATTATATTAATTGGAATCGTCCTCACTGCGGCAGGCAATGGCTTCGGTGGGACGAGGGGTCGAGGGGGGACAAATGAAAGGTCGGAGTATGAAGACATCCACGGCCAATGATATCGCATCACAATAGAACAATGCTGCCTTTTGTTTATACTGACCTTGTTATTACTCGGGAGCGAGGCAGGGATAGAGGGAAATGTATGGGCCTCAGGAGGAAGAGGAGGAAGAGGAGGGGGAGGGACTTAAGCCCCCTAAGAAAAGGAAATCCAGAGCAAACACCAGTGTGGTGCTCAGTTTCAGCCATAGATGATTGAGAGAATGGTTATTTGCAACCATTTTGATATTCACTGTTTTCAAAAGTGTAAAGTTCAGCCATTTTTCACAGTTTTCTGGGCTTTAATAGGAACAGCAAACATTTATTGAGTTTAACAATAAAACAATCGTCCGATGAACCAAAAAGTGGAAATGATTGCAGCTCTCGTCTCGTATTTCGACTGCTCTTATTGTAAGGTCTGGGGTTCAGGACTGAAGGGAACACGTCGGGGGGGTTCAAAAGGGTTACTGGTCACACAGTGTTCACGGGGCTCGATCACAAATGCACACTGTGAAAATCTGCCCAGATACACAGTTTCAAAAGATAAAGACCAGGTTGAAGTGAACCCACGGTCAGAATAATCCACCAGAATGAACCCCAGTATAATGACTTGGCAGTAGGGTGATATTCTTTCCCCGTTCATTGTAATGACTATTTAAACAGATTACAGCGGCTTTATATCATTTAAATATGTCCTTCTCTGGAACACTGAGGTTTTTAATTGTTCTTCAGGCTACCACTTCCATTTTTATCAGTTGGTGCTCCTGAAGAGAATGTTTTTGTTCTGTAATTTCATCCTTCTTAGTCTGCCCACTATCTCACTGAGGGGGAAATGTTCTGACAATGCTGCCTAGAGGAAATGCAATCTAAAAACATATGTATTTATACAGTGTTTAGCTCTGTGTATTGGAGACATGACTATTCAGGGTTGTGAGTAAACAGAAAAGCAAGCTTCTGATATATGCACACCAACCCTGAGGCTTGTTTATTTTTACTCGAGCATCGCAAAAGTCATTAACTTACAAGGTTAAACATGAAAACATAGTTTCTGATCATTTGCATTTGAAACAATTTCATTTACTTTTGCAATTATAAAAATTAATGAGATGTTACGGTGTGACCTCCAGAATAGCAATTGGCCTCAGAAAACAAACAAATGAAAAATAAACAATAATAATACAAAATACTAACTAACCTTAGCTTTACTTCATGCTTACTAATTGTACGGCTGCTCTTAGCCGATGGCGCCCGTCACTTTAGCGGGCGCCGTGCGGGAGGACGGATACGGGTTCATTTAGCAAATACCGGAAACATTTATTACAGCTCCACAAAAAGAAGTGAAATACGGCAGAACTTTTTAGACGAGCAATAACTTGTTCACATGATAATGTATTCACGCACAATCTGATGCATTACAGGAATTTATAATCAGCAGCGCAGCTCTTTCCATTGATAAATACGCAGCTCTCTGGTGTGCATTTCAACCCCAGCGTGATGCTCATGAAGATGAGTTATTGCACCGGGCGTTAAAGCGAGCACGTGGTCCTCTGATTAAGAGGGCGGCTGATAAGGAAAGCTCACATCGATG